>NC_091950.1:347227403-347449903 GCF_031021105.1 Erythrolamprus reginae | reverse complement strand
ATTTGGATTCCAAGCATCCTTAGCTTTTGCATTGTGTGGCTTAAAGCTTATGGTTCTGCCAGAGCTGTTTAAAAATCATTCAGCACCACAAATTTCTGTTTCACATGACCTGCATGCAAACATCCTCATTCTTGTCTTTCTTACTGTGGAACGCAGACAAAACGATCTATTTATCATGGCTGTTGGAATGTCAGTATATCCTGCTAAGTGATGATGGAACTAATTGAGCTGAAAGAACATGCAATATGTTAAATCGCCTTGCAGGAAGGCAACTTGCAAGACATCACCTGAAAAAAGATAAGATAAAACATTGTTAAAACATTTATTTTGCACTGTAAATAGCTACTGTCCTTGGGCTAAGAGACTCTAGAAAGAGTACAGAGAAGAGCAGCAAAGATGATTAGGTGACTGGAGGCTAAAACATGAAGAACGGTTGCAGGAACTGGGTATGTCTCATTTAATGAAAAAAAGGACCAGGGGAGACATGATAGCAGGGCTCCAATATCTCAGGGATTGCCACAAAGAAGAGGGAGTAAACCTATTCTCCAAATCTCCTGAGAATAGAACAAGAAGCAATGGGTAGAAACTAAATAAGGAGAGAAGTAACTTAGAACTAAAGAAAAAATTCCTGATAGCTTGCCTCCAGAAGTTGTGAATGCTCCAACACTGAAAGTTTTTAAGAAGATGTTGAATAACCATTTTTCTGAAGTAGTGTAGGGTTTCCTGCCTAAGCGGGGGGTTGGGCTAGAAGACCTCTAAGGTCCCTTCCAACTCTGTTATTATTATATTATATTATATAATCAGTTAGCGATCAGTTTCCGGTCACAATTCAAAGTGTTGGTTATGACCTATAAAGCCCTTCATGGCATCGGACCAGAATATCTCTGAGACCGCCTTCTGCTGCATGAATCCCAGCAACCAATTAGGTCCCACAGAGTTGGCTTTCTCCGGGTCCCATCGACTAAACAATGTCGTCTGGCGGGACCCAGGCCTTCTCTGGCCTTCTCTGTGGCGACCCCGACCCTCTGAAACCAGCTCCCCACGGAGATTAGGATTGCCCCCACCCTCCTGGCCTTTTGTAAACTTCTTAAGACCCACCTCTGCTGTCAGGCATGGGGGAACTGAGACATCTTCCCCAGGTCTATATAGTTTATGTATGGTATATTGTGTGTATGTTTTTTAAATTATGGGGTTTTAGTTTTTTAAATATTAGATTTATATTTTACATTGTTTACTACTATTGCTGTGAGCCGCCCCGAGTCTTCGGAGAGGGGCGGCATACAAATTTAATAAATAAAATAAATTATATTGTATTGTATTGTATTGTATTGTATTGTATTGTATTGTATTGTATTGTATTGTATTATATTATATTATATTATATTATATTATATTATATTATATTATATTATATTATATTATATTATATTATATTATATTATATTATATTATATTATATTATATTATATTATATTATATTATATTATATTATATTATATTATATTATATTATATTATATTATATTATATTATATTATATTATATTATATTATATTATATTATATTATATTATATTATATTATATTATATTATATTATATTATATTATATTATATTATATTATATTATATGAAACAATCAACAAGCCAAAAAGCAATCAATGATATCAGGCCTCCTGCATTGGACAAGAAGACATCTAAGGTCCTGTCCAAATCTCTTATTCTATTAGGGGTAGATAGCCACTAGAGCTAAATAGTATTTTGGAAAATATTTAGATAATACTCTTATCTAAGGTTGAATTAAGTCTGGGTTTATATAACCTAAGGGCTGAATACAAAGTCTTCAGGCATTGCTATTTTGCAGTGGGATATAAATGTAATATAAATAAATAGCATGGTGAGGAGGGAGTACAGGATGGAAAGGAAATAAGACTTTTTCCTCTTATTCAGACTACTGAATTAGCATTATACTCTTTCCTGCCTAGGAGAGTGGAATATTGCAAGGATTACTAAGATAATGGATGCTTAGTCTCATTAGCTTTGACAAGCTAGTGTTTATGAAGCACTCAGAACACTTGAAACATCCTGCAATAAATGCTGAGAGCGTTATTATTTTTCATTACTCTTACCCAAGTAAGAGAAAGAACACAGTTCTCCAACATACAAAGTCTGTGTGTGGTTTAGTAACTGGCAAATGGTTAATTGACTCCACTCTCCTAATTAGAGAAATGTTGTGCTCAAAACTCAGTTTTATGACAAAGCGGCGACAGCCCTTTTCAGTCCCTTATATCGGAAATCTTCCAGTCTTTTTCCACCCAGCTTAGTGGCATTATAGGGATGCAACGTCTCCAAATCTCTTTCTTCCCTAATTAATGAACAAGTTCAGACTTGAAAAATAGTGGTTCCAAGAGCTTTGAAATATCTTTTTCCAGAAGAAGCCTATCAACCAGGGATTTACATCTACTGCTTTGTGAAATAGAAGAGCATATATGGGCAAGATAGTCACCATTGATTTCTATCACATTTCATAGCTGAACCACTAAGCATAATCTTTGAAAAATCCTACAGGACCAAGTTCCTTACCAAGCCTATAGTCACTAGCCACAGTCACCTTCATCATCAAAAAGGGAGATCTCAGTCTAGTAAAAAAAACCCTACAGACCAATCTCTCTATGCTGTGTCACATGCAAAGTCATGGAATCAATCATAAACCAATTCATTACCCTCCACCAAGAAATTAACAACCTACTTTCAAACAAGCAATTTGGTTTCAGGAAAAAAATATCCTACAATCTACAACTGCTACACTGCAAAAACATATGGACCTCAAAATTTGACCAGGGCAAAACAATAGATGCAATTTACATAGATTTCTGTAAAGCTTTCGACGCAGTGGTTCATGATAAAGTACTTCTGAAACTGAAATCCTATGGCATCTCTGGACTCCTACATGACTGAATAACTGCATTCCTGTCAAACAGACAACAAGTGACCATAACTCATCAAATTATCTGCTACAATGTCCTTCCTGTCAATGACTTTTTCACCTTCAACCTCAACAACACACAAGCATACTACAGATACAAACTCAAAGTGAACCTCTTGACTGTAGAAAATATGACTTTAGCAACAGAGTGGTTAATGCCTGGAACTCACTACCTGAATCTGTGATTTTGTCACCTAACCCCCAAAAATGTACACTTAGACTGTCCACTGTTGACCTCACCCAATTCCTAAGAGGTCAATAAGGGGCATGCATAAGCACACCAGTGTGCCTACCATCCCTGTCCTAATGTTCCCTCTTATCAGTACTCATCTTATGTATATAAACAATGTTAAATTTATGTATTTTACCAAAAGTACTTGACAAATAAATAAATCTATCTCAATTAGTATGGATAAAAAGAGTAATAGACTGAAATCTTCAAAAGAAATCCAATGTTGCAGAAGTGAATGTTTATTATATATGTGTGTGTGTGTGTGTGTGTGTGTGTGTGTTTTCGTAGATTTTCACGGGTACAGGTATGACGGTCTTGGTATAGTCGGGTTTCTTCCTGTGTAGGATTTGGAAAATTCTGGCGACGTTTCGATGAGGTCCCACTTGTCATCTTCAGGCTGGTGCTTCTGTCCTTGTTCTAGGGCGACCACAGCAAGACCTGAGCTGCCTTCCTTCTAAAAGTACTGGTGGCTGGGTATGGTTTGATGGCTCAGCAATTGCCTGCTGTGTAGAAACTTCCTGGTGAGTCAGTGGGGTAACACCTGGGGTCGTTGATTTAACTGAAATATGCTGATTAGTTAATGATTGTGGATTAGGGGTGATATCCTGAGTAGTTGGAGCTTGCAGGCTACTTGGTTGTTTTGCAATGTGTGTTCTGAGTCTGGTTTCAGTTTCTATGGCTGGGATACGTTTGTTAATGAGGGCTGGTTTCCAGATGTCTGGTAGGCAGGAGGTATCATCCCACTTGTTCATATTTTGGGGGGATGTTTTTCTATCTCAATGGCTTCCATGATTATTCTTTTGCTGTAGTGTTCTGCTTTGGAAATTAATTTAGTACTGTCAAAATCAATGTTATGTCCTGTAGTTTTGAAGTGTTGGAAAAGGGAGGAGTTTTTTTCTTTTTTCCTTAATGCATTCTTATGTTCTGCAACACGTGCATTTACTCTCCTGGGCAGATTTTATCAAATACCATGTAAAATGGGTGGATAGATAGATAGATAGATAGATAGATAGATAGATAGATAGATAGATAGATAGATAGATAGATAGATAGATAGATAGATAGATAGAGGGCATTGCACAGGGAAAGATGAGAGACATGAGACTGAACAATGCAGAAGAGCTGAAGATTGCTATCCTGGTCTTCCATAACACCTCAGCAGTGCTGATAGCTTCCATGCCGCATTGAGGCAGTAATTGTGCAAAAGGGGCCCAAACCAAGTACTACGTACACATGCATGCTTATACTTTTTAGAGCCCCGATGTTGTTCTATATACAATAATTGCTTTATTGATTGCATGTAATATTCTAATTTTCTGAGATTTTGGATTTGGGGTTTTCATGAGCTGTATGCCATAATCATCACAATTATGACAAATCATAGTGTGAATTATCTTGCCTTGCAAGTAATGAGTCTCTCTCGTATATTACATTTCACCTTTTAAGTCGCATTACTGAAATAAATGAACTTTTGCACAATATTCTAATTTTTCGAGTGTCGCCTGTAGGTACTTGCTCACATTTTCAGCATTGTATTTATTGATTTATATTTCTTATTTCTTAACATGCATAAGAAAGAAAGCTAGCCCTGAAGGTATGTGAAGGGTGTAGGTAAGCAAGAGGATCAGAGAGAGAAAAAATCTGCCATCAAAGAAGGAACTGGAAAGTGCTCTCCGGAGACCGTTAAACAGGAGCAGGTTAAAACAGAGTTCTGGCATCTAACTAAGCAGTTAAGATTCTGTCTTATCTCTGCTTTGAGTTTGCCTTGAGAACTCAGTTTGACATTCGGCAGCTCGGTTTGGAGCTCAGCCTAGAGCTTGGCAGCCATTCTGCCCAATGGCCTGAAATAACTTAAGGAGCAACCAAATTGCACAAAATGCTCAACATGGGCCAAAAGGTTTGGAGAGAGGCAAGGATTGTAAAGTGTCTGGATAAGTCAAAGCCTAGGGAATTTGATTACATGGCTATTCTAAGTCAGAATACAATGACTGAAAACTAATCTCATCCAACTGGGCCAAAAGCATTGTCCTGTATTGGAGAAAGTATCAGACACAATAAAGGAACTTTATTGGAAAATTGTTGTCCAACATGTTGTGGGTCCACTCGTCATCTAAATTGAGGGGGTCTGCTATTGGATTCATCCCTGTGAACCAATGGAGACAGAATGGCTTTTCCCAAAAGCTTGTGATTGGTTGATTGGATCTCAGCCACTTTAGCAGGGCAGCCAAGAAGACCAAGTAACCAGTTTGGTAGCATGAGAAGAAGTACTGAACATGAAGGATAATAGAACAAAAAATATCCCACCCGATTCTCAAAGATTCTGAATGGCTCAGAACAATTAAACAAAGAAATGATAATTAATCATTAAAACAATATAAAGAAAAAAGATGGCAAGCACAATGAAATGAGAGGTCTCCTTCTACCTAACTCAAGGCCTGGATGAAGAGCTATATCTTCATGGTTATTCTAAACAGCAGTAGAGTGGGGTCCATCCAAATACACAAACATGCACACCCACACACCCAATACATATGTGCGCATGTATTCATGTCCACATGGTAGGTTCTAGTTGATTACCTCATTGAGGCCTACTCAGGGAAAAGCATTCCTCTTTGCCTTCTTAGACTTCTTGGTGGTCATTTGCTATCTTTTATTTCCTGTCATACAAGTGTTCAATGTGGCCTTCACTGCTTAGATAACTCCTGTTTCAAATGGTCACTGACTCATCGTTACAAGACGATGCTTTAGAATTGAAGCAATGTGTCATGAAATCGGTTCATTCTTTTAAAATAACCCTGTACATATAAGCAGCTTCACAACAAAGCATAACATTCCTCTTTTTAACCCTGATCAAACAGAACAATAGAAACATGACACCTTTGCTGAGTAGAGTGAGAAAAGTTGTTTACTATTTATTTAAAGCAAATTAGCTATGGATATTTGTGTTCCATGACTGGATTAACATGTGGGCATAATGCAAATACATTTGAGCATACCTGCAGACTACAAGAGGTAATTTTCAGACATTTTTTCCCAGATATTAGATAACTAAATATATCCTTTCTCATTCTCACAGTCTAGCTTCGTTGGACTACAAGAACTACAATTCATGCAACTGTTTACTTGAATGTGTACAAGTTACTTGAGGGCTGTTTTTCCTCTTTTCAATTATTCCATTGAAATTTCATGACCTAGAACAGTGATGGCGAACCTATGGCACAGCCGTTGCCCTAGCTCAGCTCCAACGTGCATGTGTGTGCCAGACAGCTAATTTTTGGCTTGCAGAGAGGCTTTGGGAGGGCATTTTTGGCTTCAGAGAACCTCCTTGGGAATGGGGGAGGGCATTTTACCCTCCCCTGGCTCCAAGGAAGCCTTTGGAACCTGAAGAAGGCAAAACATGAGCCTAGTGGGCTCACCAGAAGTTGGGAAAAGGCCATTTCTGAACTCCAGAGGGCCTCCAGGGGGCGGGGAAAGCTGAATTGTTTGTAGGGGCACTCACGCATGTGCAATAGCACACACCCACGCTCTTTCTGCACCCAAGGAAAAAAAGGTTTGCCATCACTGGCCTAGAATCAGCCATGACATTGTTGTTTGTATCCAGTTGTCACCTATGACAGTGGTGCTAATGTCTTTCCTCAGAATAATGGAAGCTCCAATAGAGCCCTCGCAAATCACACTATGGTGGTTCAACCTCAGTCTTTTGAGAGCCAGAAATGCCATTTACCAGCCACACAGAATTAGATGATACCATGGGACATATTTGCAACTTCCTGCACCCAGTGTCCCTGAATAACTGTAGATGTTAAGGTGTCTTAAAGCTGTAGCTTTAAGACACCAACAATATCCGACTGTAAGAAAGCTGGTCAGTAGCTATTCCAGCTTCAGACTTCCACACCCAGCATGATGGAAACCTTGCTTGAGGGAGAACACTTCCTCAGTTAGATCCATCAGAGAAGCAGAAATTCCTTGTAGGATTTGTGCATCTGGAATTTATAAACAACAGTCTACAGCCACCACCATTGGATCAGGTGTGGCTGATAATTGAAACTGAAGGTGTAGTCTCATTTGCAGCACACAATGCAGGTGGTAATGAAACTCATCCATTACTTCCTTAGGAACAAACTTCCTGTGAAGCACATGCAACATACATTAAAAAAAACAGACAAATATTTAATTGCATCATTGTGGCCATCATCTTGACTTGATTGACCATGCCCTCCTCAGTTCTTTTGTTTTTGTAGGCCTTATATCAGACATAAGCTGCCAGATGCAGGACAGAAAAGAACCAGAGGTGAAATTCTCCTGGTTCGCTTGTGCCTGTCAGTCATCAGAGAGCCAGTCACGAAGGGAGTGTTAGGCTCCGCCCACTCACCCGGACACCGCCATTTGGGTTCTTTTACCCTCTGCACATGCCCAGAATGCTTTGCACATGCGCAGAGGGTAAAAAAAATCCAAATGGTGGTATTTGGCAAGTGGGCAGAGCCTTGCAGTCCATTCGCGACTTACTCTCCGTCAACCAACAGCCCTGAGCAAACCAGGAGCATTTTACCCCTGAAGAGAATCTTAAACTCTCCCCATGTGTTGTTCCCCTGGATTAAATCCCTGGCTCCAGTTGCTGTTTTTCTGAAGTATTTCAGGAAAATATTTATCTGTGTTTACTGATAGGAGATTGTTTGATAGGAGAGCCTGTCAGAGACACCCAGCATTAATTCACCTAAATGGTGAGGTTGTGTTTGGGTTCCTTTCATTTCCTCACATGCATGACTCTTGTTGAAAATGACTTTTGTTTGCGAGGAACTGACTCTATTGAACAAACCAAAGAAAAAAGAAAGAAAAGCAGAGATTGGCAAAGAGATCAGATTTTATAGCCTGTTGAAAGTCTGGATATCGATTTTCTCACTTCCAGAGACAGAATTCCAACTCAAACTAAGAAGAAACCTATTGTCTGCTTCTGATAAGAAAAAGCCATTTTTCCTCAGTTTTCATATTTCCTCACATTTTCTTGAATTCAAAACGGGAACTTTAGAAGCATTAGTGTAAAATAGGGATGTCAAACTCACATCGTCATGGTGGCGTCTTGTGACCTATCAGGGCTAAACTGGGCAGGGGCATGGCCAGCGCATGACACATCTGGCTAGGAGTTTGACAGCCCTGGTGTCAATTGAAACTTTCTTTCTAGAAGTAGGATCATCTGAGATGTTATTGTGGGAATCTCGAATGAAATAACACCAAGAAATAATACCTATTATTATTATTTTTAAAGGAGAGGGGGGAGGAAGAAGGGGACAAGGAACAATCCTAATGAGGTTGTTCATGTCTTATTTGTTTGTTTATTGATTTGATTTGATTTGATTTGATTTGATTTGATTTGATTTGATTTGATTTGATTTGATTTGATTTGATTTGATTTGATTTGATTTGATTTGATTTGATTTGATTTGATTTGATTTGATTTGATTTGATTTGATTTGATTTGATTTGATTTGATTTGATTTGATTTGATTTGATTTGATTTGATTTGATTTGTATGCCGCCCCTCTCCGAAGACTCGGGGCGGCTTACAATAGCCAGAACTAAGCCAGACCAGAAAATAGAAGGGTAGGTTCTGCTGCATCAGATGCCTTGCTTATCACTCAACAAAGGGAGCAAAAGAGTCAATATCAAGCATATTTCTATCACATGGTAAGTATCAGCAATAAGTAATAAGAGAGCAGGGTGGAAATTCAGCAGGTTCCAACAGGTTATTTTGAGTAGTTCAGAGAACCAGCAAATACCACCTCTGGCTGGCCCCAGATTGTGGAGAGAATGGAGATTTTGCAATATCCTTCCCTCAGGAGTAGGGCGAGAATAGGGATTTTGCAGTATCCTTCTCCTGCCACACCCACCAAGTCACGCCCACCAAGCCGCACCAACCCACTAAGCCACGCCCACAGAACCACTAGCTTAAAAAAATATATTTCATCACTGTAAGAGAGGTACTAAGAGAACCAAGAAATTTCAAGAAGGTTATGGGTTTTTTTTAAAAAAAAAAACCACTTGCATGGGAAAAAGAGATACTAATGACTGGTGTGATACAAATAGTGTATTCTATAGGTTAATAAACTATAACTTCTAACTCATATAATTTCTATCAGATCATAAGCAGAGATTGTAGGGATTTGAAGATTAGTAATGTTCCCATTCTTCATAGACAATGACAGCTTTACTTGAATAAAATATCTTCTGGCTCCTAGTAAATCAATTCAGAAAAAAGAAAGAGAATGAGAAAGATGTGTTACATAATAAAATTAAAGATGGTTAATTGTCTTATAGGTCAAGATTATTTCTGTGAAGTCTTTTAATGTCTATCTTCACAGTTAATATTTCACAGGCAGGTTTCATATGTATGAATATGTGTGTGTGTGTGTGTGTGTGTGTGTGTAGTCTCCCTTCATTTTCAATTCTGTAAAAATATGTTACATATATGCACACATACATACATATATATTTGTTTTCGTAGATTTTCATGGGTACAGATATGTAGGTTCTTGGCATATACAGGTTTCTTCCCATGTAAATTTCAGAGATTCCTGGCGAGGCCCCACTCGTCATCTTCAGGCTGGTGCTTTCGACTTTGTACTCAGGCACATATATATATATATATATATATATTGTGTGTGGGGGGGTGTTTGTGTGTGTGTTTGTGTGTGTAAAACATATTTTTTGCTGATAATGAAAAGGAAGTGACACTACTATAGATCTATTTCAGGCTTATTTGCCTTCATCGGGTACCCATACCCTTACTGGGATTTGAACCTGGGCCTCTGCTTTGTAAGGCAGTGCCCTTAGCCTCTAGCCTACAGGCTCGCCTCCTGTATCAACTTGTACCAGGGAAGGGTTATGTGTAGTAAAGGGCTACCGAAATTTTTACTACTACATTGCCTTTTCTTTCAACATCCTTCAGTGCAAATTGGGTGCTCCGGCGCGCAGCTCCATTTTTCTACCCCACTGCGTTTCCCCGCTTCTAGGCAGTAGTCCACCCCTGGTTATGTGCGATTTTTAATTCTGAAAATGTTAATCTCAATGCTTTTGTAGAACATGAAGTTGGGAAAGCTTTCTAAAGTATGGTTCTCTCTCCTTCATTCTGATCTGATTTGTCCCATATAATAGTAGATATGATTCTATACAATTTATAAATTTTGTTTAAACATTCATGATTGTTCGTGTGCATGTAAGGGAATAAAATGGGAAGATTTAAAATTATTAGCTTGTTGTAACACATAAAATATTATGACCTTTCTCTTCACAGCACATCTTTTGGTCTTATACATTCTGGACCCTGGATCCATATAGTATGACTGTAAATTTCTGGTTATTGATGATTCTGATGTCTCCATAGAGGTCATTATTGACAAGTGGGGTGAGATCAAAACATTTTGGGTCCTCCAGCTAACTTTTTGGAACAAAAGCCAAGAATGTACAGCCTGGCAGCATTCAATTTATGATCCCCCAAATCCACCAAACTGGACAAGGCTGAAACTTACGGGCCTTTACTTATTTGGAAGTCTGTTTAGGGAGCACAATTGGTGCCCTTAGAGTTGCAGAAATGTACAGCACCAAGAGCACTTCCAGAAAACCCCCAGGAGCTACATTTCACAACTGGGGAGGGGGAAGTTTAGGAGACAAAACTGGACCAATTTCATCAGATTAAAAAAACTTGCCACGGTTTCAAAATAAATAAATAAATCATTCCACTCTGCCCACTTTGGGGTCATCATATCTTCCCTGACTTCACTTCTTGGGCCCCCAGGCAGGACACAGACCTGAAGTGTGACCAATAGGAAAAGGATTTCCCTCTCCAATTTCGGGAATGGGATCATCTCCCAAGAATTAAACTGGCAATCTCTTATCTAAGTTAGATATCACATTGCTAGCTCTGTCATGAGCACTAAGCTTATATAATGATATTGATTGTGGTGGCTTTGAGAAGTAGGCATGGGGATCATACAGCCCATGCAGATATTTACTAAAGTAGTAGCAACAAGACGTGTAGCCACACCAAAGAGGTTTTTATGATGCCCTGGTGAGGTGTGAATTGCACATCCTCCTACTCACACTGCACATGTACGTGCAAACAAACACACACAGTGAAGGAGATACAGAGAGGGAGGGAGAGAGAGAGAGAGAGAGAGAGAGAGAGAGAGATCTCATCAGTTAGTTGTCTCCTTGCCATTCTATGTGTTTTAAATAGTGCCATCACAACTGGCTACTTCAACTTATGGAATAATACCATAGAATGGTATTATTGGTACAAATGGCTCAAACAGAAAAAATACATAAACAATTTAAAGGAAAAGCAAAATTAGACACTCTTTCATTTCATACCCAAATAAAATGAAAATATGGAAACACTGCACCATAAATCGATGGGACATAAAACCCCTAAAAACGAATCTTTATCTTCCTCAGAAATATCCAAAATACAATATAATATACAGAACTAAAGAAAACAAACACACAATTCCACACACTAGATACCAATACCGTACTCAATATCAGGTCACTTGATAGCGATAGTCAACAATATGGTTGACAAATTATGTCTTCTATATAACAGATAAATATATTTATGTAGTGAAAGAAAATATTAATTGATGATAAGCAAATAACTATCTATGTGCATATATAGAACACCACTGAAACTGAACATTTTATATGTTGTTTAAGTTTATATGCTGATCTGTCTGTCCATTTTCTTTCTTTCTTTTTTCTTTCTTTTTTCTTTGTATGTTCTGTTTGTTTAAATTGTTTTTCTTTTCTTTCTATTTTTATATGTGGAAACTTAATAAAGATTATTTTTTTAGAAAAAGAATTATTTCCATATAGATGATTTCCATCGAACAATTGATCAGATTTTTTTCAATACTGTCTGCTATTATCCTTGTCATTTATGTTTGGACTCGTGCCTTTTAAATAGCATGTTGAGTGCTATTCCACTCTGTTCCTATTAACATCCAAATAGAAATGTGAGAGGGAATGTTGAGCTTTGTATGAGTTACTTTATACTACTTTATTCTTGGTAA
This sequence comes from Erythrolamprus reginae, assembly GCF_031021105.1. NCBI lineage: Eukaryota > Metazoa > Chordata > Lepidosauria > Squamata > Dipsadidae > Erythrolamprus > Erythrolamprus reginae. The sequence continues at coordinate 347,437,626 of NC_091950.1, read as the reverse complement.
GGAAAATGGAGAGCAGAGTGGCTGGTTTGGGGTGGCTAGAAAAAAACTCAGAAACATCATGAGACAAGCGCCAATCCTTGTGATGTCTACCTTCAGAAACATTAGAAACATAGAAACAGAAGTCTGACGGCAGAAAAAGACCTCATGGTCCATCTAGTCTGCCCTTATACTATTTTCTGTATTTTATCTTAGGATGGATATATGTTTATCCCAGGCATGTTTAAATTCAGTTACTGTGGATTTATCTACCACGTCTGCTGGAAGTTTGTTCCAAGGATCTACTACTCTTTCAGTAAAATAATATTTTCTCATGTTGCTTTTGATCTTTCCCCCAACTAACTTCAGATTGTGTCCCCTTGTTCTTGTGTTCACTTTCCTATTAAAAACACTTCCCTCCTGAACCTTATTTAACCCTTTAATATATTTAAATGTTTCAATCATGTCCCCCCTTTTCCTTCTGTCCTCCAGACTATACAGATTGAGTTCATTAAGTCTTTCCTGATACGTTTTATGCTTAAGGCCTTCCACCATTCTTGTAGCCCGTCTTTGGACCCGTTCAATTTTGTCAATATCTTTTTGTAAGTGAGGTCTCCAGAACTGAACACAGTATTCCAAATGTGGTCTCACCAGCATTCTATATAGCGGGATCATAATCTCCCTCTTCCTGCTTGTTATACCTCTAGCTATGCATCCAAGCATCCTACTTGCTTTCCCTACCGCCTGACTGCACTGTTCACCCATTTTGAGACTGTCAGAAATCATTACCCCTAAATCCTTTTCTTTTGAAGTATTTGCTAACACAGAACTGCCAATACAATACTCAGATTGAGGATTCCTTTTCCCCAAGTGCATTATTTTACATTTGGAAACATTAAACTGCAGTTTCCATTGCTTTGACCATTTATCTAGTAAAGCTAAATCATTTACCATATTACAGACCCCTCCAGGAATATCAACCCTATTGCACACTTTAGTGTTGGTTAGGTTTCTTACTGCATGTCACATCAGCTGGACATGTTTGTCAGCAGCTACATAGAAAAGGAAGATAGAAAAGTGGAGCCATGCAGTTTGGCAAAAGGAAAAGCCATGACTTTTAGAAGAGTGGTGGGGTGAGAAGAAGCTCCGCTCAACTGGTGCACCTAGCCAGACAAGGCCTCCTAGCAGGTTTCTGCACAGCAAGTTCTCAGGCTGGTGGGCATCAGGCCTCTCAGGAGATAGGGCCTTCTCTACCCTCTCATGTGGTTATTTCATAGAATCATAGAATTATAGAGTTGGAAGGGTCATCGGGTCCAACCCCCTGCTCAATGCAGGATTCATTAAACCATCCCAGAAAGATGACTTTCCAGTCTCTGATTAAAGACCTCCAGTGAAGGCGAGCCCACTATCTCCTGTGGGAAACTGTTCCATTGGTATCACCCTCACTCTTAGAAAGTTTTTTCTGATATCTAATCTAAATCTATTCCCTTGCAGTTTCATTCCATTGTTTCTAGTTCTTCCATGTGCTAATGAGAACAATGCTGATCCCTCTGCTCTGTGACAGCCCTTCAGATATTTGTAGAAAGCCATCAAGTCTCCTCTCAGTCTTCTCCTTTGCAGACTAAACATCCCTAGATCTTTTAAACGTTCCTCATAGGACATGGTTTCCAGACCACTCACTGTTGTGATTCCGTCTGAGGCCCCTCAGGGAACGGCTGATCCTCTGCCGGCTTCCTGCTCAGAGGGGGAGGATGAGGAACAGGAGGTTCAGGCAGACGGGGAGGAGGAATCTCAGGCTGAGGGAGAGGAAGGACAGCCAGAGTCCCCCGAGAGGGAGCTCTCCCCAGCAAGCAGCCTGGATTCCTTAGATGAAAATGCACAAGCAATAATCGATCTCCGGCAGAGAAAAGCAACACAACGAAGGGGACAATTAGCCAGGTACTTTCAGCACTAAAGAGGCAACAGCTGGGTTTGGGTGTGGTGCTCTCTGGAAAGGCTGAAAAGGCAGACCCACCCTTCCTGGCTTGTGGAGTATTATCTTTGGGAGTCCTGGGACCTGGCTGTGATCTTTGGTGTCTTGGAATTCTGGTTTGTGACTTTGAATACTGAAACCTTGGGGGGGAAAGGTGTGGGTCTTATTCTCTACAGTGGTGGGTGTGCCAGCAAGAAGTCTGCTGTATTGTCTGGCCATCAGGACTCTGCTGTGAAGTCTCATAGCCTGCCTGTTGGGAAGAACAGGTTTTTCTCTGTGTTTATTTTTCAAACTATAAAGTGCTTTTGCTTTTACCAGCGTGTCTGGCTGCTTTTTCCAGTTGGTGTTGAAGTCTGGGGGCACCCAGACAGAACACTCACCATCCTTGTAACTCTCCTCTGAACTTGCTCTAGTTTACAATTGCAGTATCCTATGCCTGCTGTAAAGACAATACAAAAGTTTCTCAAATGTTTGCTTGTTTGTTTGTTTGCTTGTTTGTTTGCTTGTTTGTTTGCTTGCTTGCTTGTTTGGATTTCTATGCCACACTTGTCCATAGACTTTGGGCAGCTTACAAAACAAGAATAAATACAAAATACAACATATAAGAAGCCCAAACATAAAATCTGATTCTAAAACCCCAGGATTATTAAAAACAGGCACCCACATTCATCCTATCACAATCATACGCTCATATCATTGGCCGGAGCATGATGCCAGCGCTCAACAGCCCCAGGCCTGCCGGCAGAGGTGAGCTTATGAAAGGCCGGGAGGGTGGGGGCAGTGTGAATCTCTGGAGGGAGTTGATTCCAAAGGGCCAGAGCTGCCACAGAGAAGGCTCTTCCCCTAGGCCCCGCCAGCTGGCATTGCTTAGCTGACGAGACCTGGAGAAGGCCGACTCTGTAGGACCTGACTGGCCGTTGGGATACGTGAGGCAGGAGACTGACCCATAAGTACTCTGGTCCTAAGCCCTATATACTTTTTTGTTATAATTATATAAGAATATAAAATTGTGTGTTCTTGTGCTACGTTCCCTTTCTGTTTTGCTATTAAATTATGTAGGTAGCAATTCTTTTCCAAACAGTATTATACAAGACACACCATAATGATTACAAATCCGATAATATTTAGCTTTGTTTTTTGCAAAAATCTATATTTACACACATGTACATATATTTAATAAAGTATTTTTTCCCTTTTGGATACAGAAAAAAAATGCAGTGAGGGAGCTGGGATTGTGCTAATTGAGCAAGGCCATCACAAGGACACCTTGCTTAACAACTCTAATGACATATGACACCAATTGTGGGCTCAGTTTGTGTTGCTAAGTGAACTACCTGAAACCATACTGAACCAGCCTAGAAAAGTGAGAGGAGGTTTCTGTTGCATCAGGCATCTTGCTTATCACTGAGCAAAGGGCACAGGAGAGCCATATATCAGACATGTTTGCCTCACATGTTTCTGGGCAGGAAAACCATAAAGTCCTCCTCCGGCCAAAAACAACAGTCAGAGAAGGAATTCATTAAGAAGGGAGTGTAAAATTTGGGTTGTTTGTCTAAATCACATCTTGCAACAGACTGTCATTTAAGGAAAGCAATTCCATAGGAACTGGAGCTTGATCTGTTTCCCTTTCCTTTGCTTCTTTGCTCAGATGAACAGATTTCCAAAACAAAAGATCTAGGACCTATAAATCTGCATAAATGTACATTAATGTTAATCCATGGTTCTATCTCCCAAAGGTCACAGCAAAAAAATACAAAAAAGAACAGGAAAAAAAACAGAAAACTATTGTTTGGAAGAGTTTCTTTGTTAATGAAGCAGTTTTCAGTCCAATAATTGCAAATAGATTCCATTTTCACTAATGCCTTTATGTTACAAACAGTAACCCCCTACTTAAAATAGAACACAAAGTAGACTTTTTTTTTCTCTTCCAAATTTTATGAATGAAAGAATGGTCTTTCCTGTTCAGACTTTTTAAAATATCTCCTTCTAATCTTCAGCTACAGTCATTGACCAAATGTTTTCTTTTTGAGACCCACCAATGAACAGAACAGACTTCAAGAGAGGAAACTCTAGCCTCAAATTGCACACCTTTTGGGTCTCATTGCTAAGGGATAATTAGATGCCAAATGATGAGTAAAAGTGGGATTAAGAGAAAAGGTAGCTTGTCCAAGCCTAGTTTTTGTTCTGCTCAATTATTCTACTTAACTACCCTCCTAGTCAAAGCATCTGGTTTCATATGTACTGACATTGTATTATGTCCATATCTATGTAGTTTTCTCAACATGAATACAGAAGTAGTTTGCGACTGCCTTCTTCCATATGCTGATAAAACACCCATAGGCCCTGTGTTTCTCTAGTGATCTTTCAACTAAGTACTTCTCAGATCCATCCATCCAACCTTTTCAAGATTGGCCAGATTGAGTAAGTACTGCCTCCTGCTCTATCCTATTAAAGGCAATTCTCTATAACCTTTATTCTGTAAATTTTGACTTTACTAAGGGTTGTATCTTATGATTACTATTATCAATAAGTGTTGTATCTTATGATTCTTCATTAATGTATTTTATTTTTCTTTATGAGAGCATATGCCCCAAAGACAAATTTCTTGTGTATCCAATCACACTTGGCCAATAAAGAATTCTATTCTATTCTATTCCATTCCATTCCATTCCATTCTATTGTATTCTACTCTAGTGTACTGTGCTCTATTTTATTAACGTTGACATTGTTTAGGTGTTTAGGTGTTCATAGTAAGTTCATTTTTTCTAGTAAACAATAGTGAACTTTACTCAAATCTCTACTGACGTTATATGCAATGGTGATCATACTCATTTCTTTATTCCTTCAGCTGTAATGAGCCAGGCTTGCCTTTGCCCTATAATGATGCTCCAATGATACTATTATTAGTGACATTATCATATCCCACATCTGATGTCCTTCGGTAGCCATGTTGTCAATCAATCTACCTACGCACTTACTTACCATGTTATGTATCTGGATATCTGTCTATTTATCTATGATGTTATATATATCTGGATGGCCTAAAGAATGTCAGCCAGTAGCAACACACTTCCGACCCTGTACAAACATCCTGGACAAAAACAACAGCAAGCCATCTTTGTATTGTTACTAGGCAAATTATATGTAAGTGCCTATGTAGTCTCTAGAAGTTGAGTTCAATACCTCATTATTTTTACCAATAAATCTCATCAATAAATATTAAAGTATACACGAGGAGCATCCAGCCCTCTCATTGAATAATGAGTATGTATGGCTTCTTCCTCCTCCTCCTTCTCCCTCTATTTTTCTTTACATGTCATGTCTTTTACACTGTCTGCCTAAGATCAGGGCTATGATGCCAATAGGCTTCATAAAGCAATCTGAATGTATTATTTTTTTTGGCTAAAGAACAGGATAAAACGCTCTCAATATATAATATAGAATACATTTTAAAAACCCAATGTGTTAGGAAGTTCAACAAGTTTACAGTCAAGGCAGTTGATTTATTTGTTTTCCCTTCAGGCAATAATCTAAAAAGGGAACCTGGAATTTGTTTATGGAGATTTTTGGAATATGTCAGATTTGCAATCTCTTGCTGAATATTCTTTGATGTTATTGTATCATCTTGATTGGGCTTGTTTTGGAAGACTGCAATGGAAGGGGGGAATGTAGACTCAGAGATCAGAAGGGACAGTTAGGAGATGCCATCTCGGTGGCTCCTGGGTGGCGCAGTGTTGAAAATGTAGTACTGTACTGCAAGCTATTTCTGCTGATCACCGGCTGCCAGCAGTTTGGCAGATTGAATCTCAGTAGGTTCACTCAGCCTTCCATCCTTCCAAGGTCTGTAAAATGTGGACCCAGATTGTTGGGGGCAATATGTGTACTCTCTATAAACCACTTAGAGAGAGGGCTGTAAAGCACTGTGAAGTGGTATATAAGTCTAAATGCTATTGCTATTTAATAGGAAAGTGAACACAAGAACCAGGGGGCACAATCTGAGGTTAGTTGGGGGAAAGATCAGAAGCAACGTGAGAAAATATTAGTTCACCAAAAGAGTAGTAGATGCTTGGAACAAACATCCAGCAGATGTGGTTGGTAAATCCACAGTAACTGAATTTAAACATGCCAGGGATAAACATATATCCATCCTAAGATAAAATACGGGAAATATTGTACTATAAGGGCAGACTAGATGGACCATGAGGTCTTTTTCTTCCGTCAATCTTCTATGTTTCTATGTCTCTATTACTACCTCCAGCAGAACAGTCAGTGATTCTAGTGATTGAAGGGTTTAGAGCCAAAAACTCATTTCCAGATGGAACAGAGAAATTCTCCAACACGGCAACCGTCCCTGCGTCAACGTTTGTGTTTTTCTTAATCCCCACCATCCAGCAACATCTTTGTTGTGGCAGCTATACATGATTAAGATGAGGAAAGGTTGCTGTCACAAGGCATGTAATTACAGGTTTCCTGTGTCACTCCCTGTTGGGAGGTCAGCGGCTCTCCCTTCTCTGTCAGCAGAAGGGGAATGGCAGGCTGAGGAGAGGAATCTGCCAGGGTAACTTCTTGCTAACTTTGGAAGGGGGAGGAGGGGGAGCTTAAGTCTTAGGTGCCATCGTCAGAAGGCAGAATGGCTACCCAAGCAGAATGACAACGTCACTGAAGTCAAAACCCAAGCGGAGCAAGCAGGTGCACAAAAGGGGAAAGGAGAGTCAAATGAGGCAGGAAAGGAAAGCTGGGAGAGAATGCAGCACCCTAGAGCAGTGATGGTGAACTTTTTTTTTCTCGGGTGCCAAAAGAGTACATGCGTGTGCCCACACCCATAATGTAATGCCCTCTCCTCTGCACATGCATGCATACCCCTTTATACTGTCCCCTGTGTGCATGCACGCAGGCCTCATTGAAGCCTCTGGACTTCCAGTAGGCCTGTTGGGCCATTTCCTGAAGCATGAGGAGGGTGAGAAACAATACAACAGGCCTACAGGAAGTTTGTTTCTGAACTTCCGGTAGGCCGATTGGGCCATTTCCTGAAGCCAGAGGAGGGTGAGAAAAAATACAACAGGCCTACAGGAAGTTTGTTTCTGAACTTCCAGTAGGCCCATTGGGCCATTTCCTGAAGCCAGAGGAGGGTGAGAAAAAATACAACAGGCCTACAGGAAGTTTGTTTCTGAACTTCCGGTAGGCCCGTTGGGCCATTTCCTGAAGCCTGAGGAGGGTGAGAAACAGTACAACAGGCCTACAGGAAGTTTGTTTCTGAACTTCCGGTAGACCCATTGGGCCATTTCCTGAAGCCTGAGGAGGGTGAGAAAAAATACAACAGGCCTACAGGAAGTTTGTTTCTGAACTTCCGGTAGGCCCGTTGGGCCATTTCCTGAAGCCTGAGGAGGGTGAGAAACAGTACAACAGGCCTACAGGAAGTTTGTTTCTGAACTTCCGGTAGACCCATTGGGCCATTTCCTGAAGCCAGAGGAGGGTGAGAAAAAATACAACAGGCCTACAGGAAGTTTGTTTCTGAACTTCCAGTAGGCCCATTGGGCCATTTCCTGAAGCCAGAGGAGGGTGAGAAAAAATACAACAGGCCTACAGGAAGTTTGTTTCTGAACTTCCGGTAGGCCCGTTGGGCCATTTCCTGAAGCCTGAGGAGGGTGAGAAACAGTACAACAGGCCTACAGGAAGTTTGTTTCTGAACTTCCAATAGACCCATTGGGTCCATTTCCTGAAGCCTGAGGAGGGTGAGAAACAGTACAACAGGTCTACTGGAAGTTTGTTTCTGAACTTCCAATAGACCCATTGGGTCCATTTTTCACCATCCACAGACTCTGGAGGCTTTTCTAAAGCCTGGGGAGGATGCAAATGACCTCCCCCTGTCCTCCAGAAGGCCAAAAATCAGCTGGCCAGCATGCACATGCACTTTGGAGCTGACATAGGGCAAAGCCTTGCATGCCTTCAGATATGGCTCTGTATGGCCCTAGAGGTTTTTATACTGGGGCCCACCAGCAACTGGACAGAAAAAGCCAGTTTGTGAGCAGCAACTTAAAAGCTAAATGATGTAATGCAACATAATCAATAGATTGGTTGGATTGAACAAAGAACATAGAATAAGAGAATTGGAAGAGACCTTGGTGATCATCTAGTCCAAACCCCATGCTCATATAGCAGACCCTATACCAGTGATGGCGAACCTTTTTTCCCTCGGGTGCCAAAAGCATGTGCGCACACACTATCACACCTGCACAAGTGCCCGCCCATAATTCAATGCCTGGGGAGGGTGAAAATTGCCTCCCCAGGCCCCTTGGAGGCCCTCTGGAAGCCAGAAACAACCCATTTCCCAACTTCTGGTGGGCCCGGTAGGCCCATTTTTCACCCTCCCCAGGCTCCAGAAACTTCCCTGGAGCCTGGGTATAACAAGTGAGGCCTTAATTAATCATCATGTTTAATACAGAACTCGTGCCAGACTGGCAGGTACAGGCTTAAAAGCAATAGCAACATACACGGTCTAATATACTACACACAGGCTGAGGCAGGAACCAATCAATACACAGTAACTTTCCCGCTTACAATGTAACTGGGGATACGCGACCTATCAGTACCTTGGATAGGGACGCCAATCGCACGGCTCTAACCGGCCGGCTGTCACTAAGCAAACACAGCACTCTTATCCCCTTGAATAATATATACATAATCCCTCAAATATGCTGGTTTGTGGCGAATTCTCTCCGAGTGCCGAGGCTCGGGGTTAGGTTCCCTTAATTCCATTTCAGGAGCCGGAACGTTCTCTGCTCACGGAAATGCCGCTAGGGCTGGCTCCTCGGGATTCCTTACTGGGAGACAATGCTCCTGATCATTATTTCTGTAGCTGTCACCCCCTCTGTCCAGACGGATCTGGTCCAGGTGTCTTTTCCAAATCCTGCCATCAGCTAAATCTATTTCGAAAGACTGAGGCCCCAGCTCTCGGCTTACCCTTCCTCTTTCCCAAATCCGTCCACCCCCGGAGTACGCGCGCACAAATATGGCATCTCCTACCTTCACCTCTCTTGCTGGGGGTTCTGGCCATGGAACAGTCTGGGAATACCATGGGTGCAACCTCTCTAAAATAATCCGAAGCTTGCGACCCATTAGCAACTCCACTGGGGTCTTACCCGTAGCCACGCAGGGGGTGGCATGTTGTGCTAACAGTAAATCAGCCAGCCTTGCCTGCCAGGAACCTTGTGGCATCTTTTTGAGGGCATCCTTTACTGACTGAACTGCCCGTTCCGCCTGACCATTACTGGCCGGATGCCACGGCGAAGTTAATGCATGTCTGATGCCAGCTGACGCTAAGAATGATTCAAACAGTAGCGCAGTAAACTGCGGGCCGTTGTCCGAGACCAGGAGGTCGGGGAACCCATGCGTGGCAAATAATGTCATTAAGGCCTCTATGATGGCCTGGGACTGAGTTGACTTCAGGTGCACGACCTCCACCCATTTGGAATGGGCATCTACTATGATTAGGAATGTCTGTCCCATGAAGGGACCAGCTAAATCTATATGTATGCGAGCCCATGGCCCGGCAGGCGGTTCCCATGCTAACGGCTCAGATCGGGGGGGTAATGGACGACTCTCCTGGCATGCAGCACACCCCGCCACCCGTTATTCCACTTCTTTGTCCATACCTGGCCACCAAACGTAATCTTGAGCCAGACTTTTCATGCGTACAATGCCGGGGTGGCCTCTGTGCAGAAGTGCCAACACCTGGCTGCGAAGCCTTCCAGGAATAACCACCCTGCTCCCCCTCATCAGGATCCCTTTCTCAACGGAGAGTTCTGTCCTACATCTGGAAAACGGAACAAAATCTTCAGCAGGGGTAGCTGACGGCCAGCCCCTTAGTACCCATTGCCTTACCTGGGCCAACATGGAATCCCGCCCTGTCTCCCAAGCCACTTCGGGCGCCGACAAAGTAATATCCCCTTCAGAGAGAGCGAAGACAGAGCATGCTGGAGTGGGGTCAACCAAAACATCGGTCAAGGGACACCTACTGAGGGCATCTGCGTGCGCTATGTGGCGCCCAGGTTTGTAAATCAGGGTATAACAATAGTTAGCTAAAAAGACAATCCAATGTGACATTCTGGGGGACAAGACAGTCGGGCTTTGGCGGGTGCCGGACAATAACCCCAATAATGGCTGGTGATCGGTTACCAGTTCAAAATGCCTGCCGTATAGGTAGTCATGGAATCTTCGGACCCCTGCTATCAATGCGAGCGCTTCCTTGTCTATGTGTCCGTAGTTTCTTTCCGCTTTTGCCAAGGTGCGGGAAAAGAACGCCAGGGGGGCTTCTGCTCCGTTGGGCAGTCTGTGGCTCAAGACTGCCCCTACCCCGTACTGTGAAGCGTCACAGGTGAGCACTAAAGGCAACCCAGGTGAATATTGGGCCAGAACATTGTTAGAGGTGAGTATTGCCTTAACTCCTTTGAATGCGACCTCCTCCCTTTCACCCCAATGCCAATTTGAGTGTTTGTCCAATAACCGGTGTAATGGCTCGGCCACCGACGCCTTATGCGGAATAAGAACCGCATAGAAGTTCAGCAGACCTAAAAAGGCCTGAAGTTCAGCCTTGGATGTTGGCCTAGGGGCGTCCCTAATCGCCCGTGTCTTCTCAGGGGTGGGATGGATTCCCTCCCCATCTACCGTGAACCCCAAAAACTCCACTTTAGGGACCCCAAACACACATTTCTTGGCTTTCAACTTAAGCCCCGCGTCCCTGAATTTGGATAATACCTTCCTTACCCTTGTCATCAATTCGTCTATGGAACTCCCCAACACCAGAACGTCGTCAAAATATGGGACCGTTCCCTCCAGCCCATATAATAATCTTTCCATCAACCCCTGGAAAATTCCCGGGGCAATGGAGACCCCAAACTGCAAGCGATGGCATTTGAAGACCCCCCTGTGGGTGATGATAGACTGGGCCTCCGCGGTCAGGGGGTCGACGGGGAGCTGCTGATAAGCTTGAGAGAGATCAAGCTTTGCGAATACTCGACCCTTACCCAGGGTATGCAGTAATTGCTGCACCACTGGCAGCGGGTATGAATGGTGGGCCAACGCTTTGTTCACGGAACACTTATAGTCCCCACACAACCTGATACCTCCATCCCCCTTGAATGCAATCACCACAGGGGTCTCCCACGTAGCCTGGTCTACTGGTTCTAAAACCCCTTGGGCAATTAATCTGTCCAGCTCATCGTCCACCTTCGGGCGGAGAGGAATGGGAACCCGGCGGGCTTTTAAACGAACCGCCGGAACTTGGGGATTTAAACTAAATGAAATAGGGGTCCCCGTGTAACATCCCAAGTTGCCATCAAAGACTGAAGGGAATTCCTTAGCCAAAGTCTCAAAACCCCCAGTCTCGTTAACTGCATTTACCCCCGTAACAGAGAGTCCTAACGACTTGAACCAGTCTAATCCTAAAAGGTTAGAGAATGGCCCATTTACCACAATCAGTGGCAATCTGCCTGCAAAAGTCTTGAAGCGGACCGCAAAACGACCCTCTCCCAGAACCGGAATCGGTGCTCCTTGGTAGTCTTTTAAATGTAAAGTACATGGCTGTAAACGACCCTTGTTCATAGTGGGGAAACAACGTTTTAGTGTAGCCCAAGAAACTAGCGAATGGGCAGAGCCAGTGTCCACCTGCAACTGGCACAGCGAACCCCCCAGTTGAACCTCTACCGAAATTTTCTCTGTGGAGTCAGACGTCTCCCTGACATACGTGGTAGCCAAACGTGGCTGGCTGTAGACGGCGTTGCAATCCTCGCGTCGACTTGAGGAAAATTTCCGCTGCCAACGGGGGTTGAAACCTTGGGGCTCCCTCTGCTCCCTGGCGGTGGCTGGAGAAGATCTGCGAGAGCGGCAGACCCTGGCAATGTGGCCCTTGGCACCGCAGTGCCAACACGCCGAGTCTCGGGAAGGACAGTTGGACCTAAAATGATTACCCCCGCACCCCCGACAAGGTGACAGAGGGGGCCGGGGCCGTGCAGGAGGCTGGTCTCGGCTCCGGCTTGCCGCCAGCTTGCAAACATCTTCCTCCTCCGTTCCCAAACTGCCTTCCTCTTCTGGGGAGATTTTGGCTTTATCCGCTTTTTCCGATACCTTTTGAGTGACATTTACAACGCTGTCCATGGCAGCCAACGATTGCGTGGACAGCTCGAAAGCACAAGCCTCCGCTAGCGCCACCTGAAATGTCAGATCGCAGATGGCCAGGAGTCGCCGCTTAAGGCGACCATCCCTCACCCCAAAAACTAGCCTGTCGAGCAGATAGTCATTAAGATCAATAAACTCACAGTATAAAGCCGCTCGTCGAAGAGCGGCCACATAATCATTAATCGACTCTCCCTCGGCTTGGTTCCTCTGATAAAATTTGTAACGCCGCGCACACCGCGAGGGCGCGGGGGCATAATGGTCCTGTAAAGTCTTTAAGAAATCTTCCCAAGAAACATCGTGGATGGAGATTGGGGCAAATAGTGCTCGGGCCGTCTCGAACATCTCTGGGCCACAAAACCCGAGGAAATATGAACGTTTCCTATCCCCAGAAATCTCCATGTAGCCATTGGAGATCAGGAAGCAATCGAAGCGGGCGACATAGGAGTCCCACGTCTCCCCTTGTGGGTCAAAGGGGGCAAAAGTAAGTTGCACGGACATCTTCACTTACTGTCAGTGTCTACGTATAACAATTCCGCAATGGATGGCTCGAATCCTCGTCGCCAGTATAACAAGTGAGGCCTTAATTAATCATCATGTTTAATACAGAACTCGTGCCAGGCTGGCAGGTACAGGCTTAAAAGCAATAGCAACATACACGGTCTAATATACTACACACAGGCTGAGGCAGGAACCAATCAATACACAGTAACTTTCCCGCTTACAATGTAACTGGGGATACGCGACCTATCAGTACCTTGGATAGGGACGCCAATCGCACGGCTCTAACCGGCCGGCTGTCACTAAGCAAACACAGCACTGGGGAAGGCAAAAATGCCTTACCCCATCCCCCTGGAAGCACTCTTGAAGCCAAAAATGCCCTCCCAGAGCCTCCATGCAAGGTGAAAATCAGCTGGCCAGTGAGTACATGCATGCTGGAGCTGAGTTAGGGCAACGGCTCACGTGCCAACAGATATGGCTCCGCATGCCACTTGTGGCACCCATGCCATAGGTTTGCCATCACTGCCCTATACCATTTCAGACAAGTGGCTGTTTAGTCCCTTTTTGAAAACCTCCAGTGAAGGGGCAACCACAACATCTGAAGGAAAGCCATTCCACTGATTGATTGCTCCCACTATCAGGAAATTTATCCTTAGTTTTAGGTTTCTATCTCACTTTGATTAGTTTCCATTCATTGTTCCCTATCTTGCTTTCTGGTGCTTTGAAAAATAGGTTGCTTTCCCCAGTGATGGGCTCCTACGGGAACAGGCAGGAACGCAGTAGTAAAAATTTTGGTAGCCCATCACTGCTTCCCCCTCATCTTTGTTGCAGCCCCTCAAATATTGGAACACTGCTATCATGTCTCCTCTAGACTTTTGTTTCACTATATTAGACATACCTGGTTCCTGCAATTGTTCTTCATATGTTTTAGCCTCCAATCCCTTCCATTATGCTTGTTGCTGTTCTTTGCACTCTTCCAGAGTCTCAACATTTTCTTTATACTCTGATGACCAGAACTGGATGCAATATTACAAGTGTGGTTTTATTAAGGCTTTGTAAAACAGTACTCAGAGTTCACTTGATCTTGATTCTATTCCTCGATTAGGGTTGAATTGGATTTTTCGACTGCTGCTGCACACTGTTGGGTCATATTTGGTACTGAAATGTGTGGACATGACAAAAGCAAAGATAGTTCAGTTAAATGTAAAGATATGGCTAAGCACAATGAAAGACCACTAGCAGGGAGAAGCATAGTGCTTCACTATCCCCTGCAGTATTTGTTAGAGCTCAAATATAAGGAAATTAAGAACATTTTTTTAAAAAAAACTTTCTGCAAAGACCACGATAGCTGCATATTTATGAGTCCTGTTGTTTTAATGCCCTCTACGTTTATTTTACATGTATGTCAAAGTTATTGCATACTTGTCAGCGTCTTCATTTCTTTGTCCCATGCTATAAATGCTTAGTAATTTTTTAAAAAAATTCTCATTTAATGTATCCATGTGCATTACATACCCTCCCCTTCAGTGCAACACATTTGATAAAGTGAACTGTGATGCATGACAGCTCTTGCCACAATACGTTTTGGCTAGTTTTTAAGCATGTATTTGTACACTGAGGTATATACAAATTAAGTGCATGAAAAAATCTGAACCTGGCGCCCATAAGCTTGTACAGGTGATGCCAAGCATACTTTTTTTGAGAGTGCATTCCATAACTAGGTTGTCATTATTGAGTTTCCTCTCCTTTGCAGTTATAGAGGGCACTTCCAATAAGAAAAGTATCTGGAGCAGAACGTTGGCAAATCTTCAGATATAGACAAGCTGGTATGGAACCTGGCTCTCCTTCAAATATTTGGATCCCAAAGAGGTTTAGAGCTTTAAAGGTAAATGTTGGGGTAGCCTCTGCCTGTCTAGACCTTGTAGCCCCAGATTCAAATGAAGTTTGGATCACTTTAACTTTTTAGTGTTAAAACTTACCAATAAATAAATAGTTAAATGCCAGTGGTCCATAGTCTTTCTTGGCATGCAGAGATATGTTGATTTTGCGCACCTTTATGCCAGCCACTCCAAACATTTTTTATTATTATTTGCCAAAAAGCAAACAATTCTTTTCCAAATAAAGATTAATAAAGGGAATTGCTGGGTTAGAATATGAAATCATAGCTTTACAAGTGATAGTGCAAATATAAACCAGTTCCTGGGATACAGAATATGATTTCTCTTGCAACTTAGATATGTACATCTGTCTAGTTCATTTATCAAGCATTTCAGGAAGATAACCAGAATACCTTTGACTTTATCTAGAAACAAATAAAGCCTGGTTATAAGAACCACTGGAATGATATGAACAAAAAATCCACATATTAGGTAAAAACATTTTCCTTAACTGGGGGAGGTCACTGTTGTTCCTGTTATCCTCTGCAATAATTTTTTTTGTCTGTTTTTTAACTGAAGGAAGCATTGAAAAGTAAAATGTTCCACTATTTCTTGCCCTTGTCTGTTAAAAATATTTATTTGTAATAAAATCCACTTGTTCATAATTCTACCACTGATTTATGGTACTGTAATACAATTTACCATCCCATTAAGGATCTTCACATTTGAAAATTGATTTGGACCTTGTGTGATTGCCACCAACCCCCAATCCACCCAGGTATTTTGTTTTGTTTTGTTTTGTTCTGTTTTGTTTTGTTTTTAAATGGTTTTTATTGATTGTATAAATTTAAAAAACACAAGACAAACAGAATGTACATAACAAGAAAGAAGGGGAAAAGGAGGAAGAAAACACACACACACCAAAAAATACCACATTAAATGGACATTTTCACCCAGGTATTTTGGACAACGATCAACCAGGGAATAAGGGAAGCTAATGGAGCAGCAATTATAAGCAACGTTTGTTGAAGGAGATGATCTGGACCCTTCCAGTCTGCATTCAATTGCTGGCATGAGATTAAAACCCACTGGTTGATCTATAGTGGGATTTAGATGTAGATTATATCGATCTGTTTGAACTCTGAATGGTGTTCATTACCATCAACAATGGCATCCCTTTGTAACACCCATGAGGGTTAAGAATTGAGAATACTCCTTTACAGTGGCTCTGATCCTTCCTGAGTGAGCGGTTCCATTTGGTGTTGGAGGATGAATAGATCTTGGGTCCTTCAGTAGGAGGAGCTTCAGAACTCAACCCTCATCTCCATTTTGTTTAATATTTGCTTGAAACAGCTGGGAAACCTCATCCCAGTGGCATCCACAGTAGCAATCACTGCCTTCAAAATGGTAGGAGTGTGACCGATTGATCATAATTCCATCTCTTCTGAAGGGCAAAACTTTGATCTTCTGGCCTCCCCCCACCATTTTGAAGCCAGTGACCATCAGTGTGGATGATCCCTGGGTCATCTGTTAATTTGGGGTAAAGAGGAAGGCTTGAATAACCTCAAAGAAAGAATGTAGGAATGGTGAAGGCAAAGTAAGAGAGATCTCAGTCCTGGGAAAGGAGAAGGCGTAAGAAAGAAACTCAAAATAACTCCACCCTGAGTCTCTTTGGTATAGGAACTCTGGCAGGCTTTCAAGATTCTATTAATACATCCATCAACAGTAAAGCAGCATGCCTGTAATTTCCCAATCTGGCCTACCTCAAAGGGCACACAATATTCTGATAATGCCCAGTTTCACTTCTACACCACAGGCTGAGCGTTTCCTGGAGGTTGTGAGAAGTTGATCAGAACAGAGCATCCTTAGGATGCCTCCCAGAAAAATGGAAGTGCCATTTGTCTAGAAGCATTCTGGTTTCAGAACACACTGATTTTAGTTCTAGATTTGGTGGCACTATCCCTGAAGGAGAAAAGCCTCAATTTGGGTGCAAGTAAACTGAAGGTGTAAATCATAGTCTTGAGAGCCTTAGCCCAATTTTGGTTGAGATGCCAATGACAGTCTTTTCGGTATCAAAAAACATTGACAATGGCAACTTGTTGATACTTGTTTGGATTAACTGCAATTCATTGTTCATGGGTTTGCCCTGGTAGGCTATCTATCCATCTATCTATCTATCTATCTATCTATCTATCTATCTATCTATCTATCTATCTATCTATCTATCTATTGGATTTGTATATGACCCCTCTCTGAGGACTCGGGGTGGCTCACAACATATCAAAGAAAACATGACAATACATCCAGATCCAATTAATATAATTTTAAAAGCTAAAAGTTCTAATATTATTAAAAACATTCATTACCATTCACTCCGTAAAAACACACTAAAACACTTGTTGGTCAGGGGGGGAAGATCTAATGACCCCAGGCCTGGTGGCATAGATGATTCTTTACACTTTTTTGGAAGGCAAGGAGGGTGGGAGAAATGTGAATCTCTGGGGGGAGCTGATTCCAGAGGGCCAGAGCCCCCACAGAGAAGGCTCTTCCCCTAGGTCCCACCAACCAACATTATCTGGTTGATGGGACCCTGAGGAGGCCAACTTTGTGGGACCTGACCGGAAACTGGGATTCGTGTGGCAGAAGGCGGCCTCAGAGGTAATCTGATCCAATGCCATGTAGGGCTTTGTAAGTCATAACAAACACTTTGAATTGTGTCCGGAAATTAATCGGCAGCCAATGCAGTCCACGGAGTGATGGTGAAATAGAATTCAGAAGGTTCTGTTAACCCTGAATATAGATGCTTACTTGCTAACCGGCAATAGATGAATTCCAATTTCACAGAAGAAATACTGGCTACTAATTTTCTTCAGGTGGGTATTTTCTACAAAGTCCTATTTGGCTTAGATCCTCATTAGCTTCTGGACCATGCAACCCATCTAACCTTTGTGTCTGAAAGAGCATAAAGGCAGACTGAGAATCTCTCTTCTCAGTCAAACAGGGGAGGGTCAAGAATCAAGTCTTTCTTGGTGACCTCCTTGGTGTTGCCTCCTAAGGTGGGCATGGCCCTCGTCCCATTGCTCTTCCAAAAATATTCAAGGCCAGCCTATTACAGTGGGCCTTCAGAGCTAGGGGACTCTTTAGTGGAAGCTGCTGATTTAGTGTATAGACTAGAGGGAGGTATTTGAAGATTGGGGCCATGCAATGGGTTTTTATTTCATTTTATGGATCTTGTAGCATCAGCATCCACATAAATGTTCTGCCTTTGTCAAAATGCTGAAAGCCACATCATACCATTTGCCTAGCCCATTCTGTACATGACTGAGACATGACAATGCATCTACAAAAGGGGTAAGGCTGAATTTGTCATTCCCACCACCACCCATCACCCCCTTCAGCTACCACTGCTTATGGGTTGTGATGTTTCTCTAATATTATATGATGCTAGTTTGGGTTGACTTTTCTGGAGTCAATTACAGCTCCAGGAGAAAGTGGCAAAAAATTAAATGTAATCAAGAAAGAAACAAATAAAATCAAGCTTCTATGTAAACCTGGAAAAAGATGCTGTTGTTTTGAGAAATACATTCATTAATGATTGTGCAACTCTTAAAGCAGCCACACCTTTCTGTAAAACATGTATCCCTGCCTGAACTCTTCTTTCTTGGCTCAGAAATTACTTGTACATCCATGATCCACTCCAGGGACATAAAGTGAAACATTAGCAAACCTAAGACCCATAAAAGCATTTTGTAGTATCAGTGGGTTTTTGCGAGTTCTGGGTGTATTTTTGTAGTATCAGTGGGTTTTTGCGAGTTCTGTTGTATTTATAAATAAAGAGGCAACAGCCATTGAGATTTCCGGAATATTTTAAAATTGATTAAAACAGTCTGCATTGGTTGCCGATCAGTTTCCGGTCACAATTCAAAGTGTTGGTTATGACCTATAAAGCCCTTCATGGCACCTGGCCAGATTATCTCAGGGACCGCCTTCTGCCGCACGAATCCCAGCAACCAGTTAGGTCCCACAGAGTGGGCCTTCTCTGGGTCCCGTCAACTAAACAATGTCGGTTGGCGGGGCCCAGGGGAAGAGCCTTCTCTGTGGCGGCCCCAGCCCTCTGGAACCAACTCCCCCCAGAGATTAGAATAGCCCCCACCCTCCTTGCCTTTCGTAAGCTCTTCAAAACCCACCTCTGTTGTCAGGCATGGGGGAATTAAGATAATCTTTCCCCCTAGGCTTCTACAATTTATGCATGGTATGTTTGTATGTATGATTGGTTTTATAACAAGGGTTTTTAGCTGTTTTAGTATTGGATTTTTATATTCTGTTTTTGTCACTGTTGTTAGCTGCCCCGAGTCCACGGAGAGGGGTGGCATACAAATAAAATAAAATAAAATAAAATAAAATAAAATAAAATAAAATAAAATAAAATAAAATAAAATAAAATAAAATAAAATAAAATAAAATAAAATAAAATAAAATAAAATAAAATAAAATAAAATAAAATAAAATAAAATAAATAAATAAATAAATAAATAAATAAATAAATTTAACTAAGCTTTCGTTAGTCCTCTACTAACACTCTGATGATATTAGTAGAGGACTAATGAAAGCTTAGTTAATTTTAGTAGTTTTTAATCCATTTTAAAAGTTGTGGGAGTGACTTTTGTATTGTTGCACATTCACTACTGACCACTTGCTGCTTTACCCCCTTTAATTCATAGAAACATAGAAACATAGAAGATTGATAGCAGAAAAAGACTTCATGGTCCATCTAGTCTGCCCTTATACTATTTCCTGTATTTTATCTTAGGATGGATGGATGTTTATCCCAGGCAAGTTTAAATTCAGATACTGTGGATTTACCAACCACGTCTGCTGGAAGTTTGTTCCAAGGATCTACTACTCTTTCAGTAAAATAATATTTTCTCATGTTGCTTTGGATCTTTCCCCCAAAATATATATGGTAATTCCTTTACCATATATTCCTGCCCATATCATATAGCCCATTCTCGCCAGAGAGATTCAACTCACCCATTGCTGCAGATGAATGTGGAGAGCTCCAGATGTTTTCCTATTGTTTGCTCAATGTAGCCAATGCAGACATGCCATCCATTGAGAAACAGGCTATTCTGCTATAGATTTTATATAATGTGCCAGTGGAAGGATGCTTTTTTTTTTCAAAGAAAGCCAAATCCAGCAGCCTTTTGGGTAAAGGGGGCCCAAAGATCTCTGTCCCAGCTTGTTGAAGCCTAGCAGCACAGTTTTATATTTATCTACTCAAAGGTCATCCATACTGAGTTCAACTGAATGTTCTTCCAAAGTAATTTGGCTGTTACAGCCCAAAGGTTGTATTCAATGTGTGTGTATGTGTTTGTTTGTCTGAGCACAAAGCCGAAAGTATCAGCCCGACAATGACAAGTGGAACCTCATTGAAACATCACCAGGATTCTCTGAACCTTACACAGAAAGAAACCTGAATATGCCAAGCCATACATACCTATGCCTGTGAAAATCTACAAAAACAAAATCTATGAATCTCTGTGTGTGTGTGTGTGTGTGTGTGTGTGTGTGTGTGTGTGTGTGTGTGTGTTTACCCTGTTTCCCAAAAAAAATGACCTCCCCTGTGTTGTGGTTGGCTCTGGCCCTGCTCCTGCCCCAAGGACTGTGGATGTGGGGGAGACATCCACATGCTGCAGGCCTGTTTTGCCCCCAGTGGAATCTGATGATGAAGGCTCCTCTGACCAAGAAGACATGAGTGACAGGGAGGAGGAGAGTGTGGCAGACAGCTCAGAAGGAGATCAATTATCTAGCTCCTCCTTGGATTCAGAACAAGAGTTAATGGTACAGCCACGCATGCGGAGAGCGATGCATAGGCAACAACAATTGAGAGATTATTATCAAAGAAAATGAGGCCACCTGTGGTTGGGTGGGGCTGTGGTAATTAGTGAGGCTGCTATAAATAGCAGCCTGTGGGTTTGGCCATTGTGGAGGATTATCTGATCCTTGTGTTTCATGACTGCTTTGCTGACTTTGATCTTTGTGTGCTGATTTTTCCCCGTTTTGAAACTAACCCAGAGCAAAGTGTGTTTCACTTTGTGAAAGAAGAAGGACTGTGAATTGCCTCACAGCTGCAAGCTAAGTATCATAGAACTGATAAGGGACTTGTACAAACTACCAATTTGTTTGGAGACAAGTGCTCTTTGCTATACAAAAAGAGTGCTCTGTTTATTTGCATTTTTGGTATAAAGAACATTGTTTTGAATTTTCAAACGTCTGAAATTGTATCTGTGCATTTTTGGGAGGATTCTACCAGAGAGCTCGACAGAACACCCTGACTATAAACCCAATCGGGCTTTTGCATACATGGCAATAAGGCCATAGGCTTATTTCAGGGTTTGAAAAAACATCAGACAGGGTCTTATTTTCAGGGAAACACCATATATACACATACACACACACAAATAGACAATAAACAAACCGTAAAGATTTATGTCCCAAAGGTGGTTGGTTGGGTTTTTTTAAGGGGCAACCGGACTTTCTTGTTTTTCTTTGAAAATGTTTCACTTCTCATCCAAGACGTTTCTTCAGCTCTGACATAAAGTACATAAAGCAGGGGTGGGTTCCCTTTACCTTCGCCACCGGTTCGCATAATGACATTTCACGCTTGCACATTCCCACTCACGCGCACACACATCCACCCGTGAGATTTCACTTCCGCACATGCTCAGAAGGTGGATTCTGCCCACAACACAGCTTAAGAACTGGTCAGCTGTGCTTCGGGTGAAGAAATAAAGGTCAGTAATAACCCAGGGACGGACAGGAGGACTAGGAGCCTCGGTGGTGCAGTGGTTAGAGTGCAGTACTGTAAGCTACTTCTGCTGTCCACCGTCTGCCAGCAGTTTTGCAGATCGAATCTCAGTAGGCTTAAGGTTGCATCAGCCTTCCATCTTTCCAAGGTCAGTAAAATGAGGACCCAGATTGTTGGGGGCAATATGCTTACTCTCTGTAAACCGCTTAGAGAGGGATGTAAAGCACTGGGAAGTGGTATATAAGTCTAAATGCTATTGCTCTTGCTATTTTCAGTGCACAGAATGAAGATAAGCCATTTAAATACAGGAAAATCAGCCAAAAATTCAGGGGGGGAAATGGCGGTGAGCATGGACCAGCAAAGGCAGAACCACATTCGTGACACTAAAATTCCGTCACCAGCGGGTCACTGGTTCAGGTGATGTGGTCCAAACCGGGAGGAACCCACCTCTGACATAAAGGCCATCCAGATTTGTAGACCTGTTGCAATGTAAGTGAAACCTCAGAATGAGTCATGATTAGCAAGAAACGCTAAAAGAAAAACCATTAAAAGCTCTTTTTTCAAGTATGTCCACATAAAAGGAAGTGAAAAGAAAACACAAACTATGCAGTCAGTAGAGAAAACAAAAGGATAGCAAAAAAGAAAAACAAATCCCAAATCCCGCAGTCATTCTTTGTTCAATCTTCTCCGAGAAGAACACTTCTCCCAATGAAGAACGATGAAGAACTGATAGAAGGATAGTGAAACCTTAAGGAATACCTACTGACAGTGAAGGGCTACCAATTTTTTTACTACCACACTGTGGGCGTGGTTTATGCAGGACACCCTGCATTTGACACCCTGCATTTTCTTTAAACATCTTTCAGTGCAAATTGGGTGCTCTGGGGTGGAGCTCCATTTTTGCTACCCCACTGCATTCCCCCCCCATCCGGGCAGCAGCCCACCCCTGCCTATGACCTTGAATGAGTTCATTCCTCAAGGACCAGGTAGCTTATGTTCTGAGAAAGTGGAAGAATTGCTGAATACCTGTTACCCTTGGAGAATGAGTGAAGTACTAGGTGACTGAAGCAAAGCAATTGTGGTGTTATCGTTCATTCTTTCATTCTTTCAAGCTCTGGTATATTTCTCACAGGTATCCAATGGCTCTTAGCCTTGATGGCGATGTGATTATCACCCAAGGGAATTTGCTGGGAGACTGGTGGGCTTCCTTGTGCAATTGGTTGGTTATGTAAGAACAGACTGAAAGACTAGATGGGCCAATAATCCAATCCGGCAGGCACTGGATTAGGTTCAATGATAGGAACTGATATCCAGAACTCACCTGGAAATGTACTCTTCAGTCAAGAGAAAAACAGGGATATTTAGACGGTAGACAGCATCCATAGGGGTTGAAAAGCAAAGTGCTATGGGATTAGTACAGTGGTACCTCTACCTAAGAACGCCTCTACTTAGGAACTTTTGTAGATAAGAACCGAGTGTTCAAGATTTGTTTGCCTCTTCTCAAGAACCATTTTTTACTTACAAACCTGAGCCTCCAAAACTGTAACCGGAAAAGGCAGGGAGAAGCCTCCGTGGGGCCTCTCTAGGAATCTCCTGGGAGAAAACAGGGCCTCCACCCTCTCTATGGTTTCCCAATCACACACATTATTTGCTTTTACATTGAGTCCTATGGGAAAAATTGCTTCTTCTTACAAACATTTCTACTTAAGAACCTGGTCACGGAACGAATGAAGTGGTAGAAGTACCACTGTACATGTTTTGTGATCAGCCAACTTCCTCACATAGGCCCCTTTGTAAATGAATTCATATGCTTTTAAAACCTCAAAGCATGTCCTGTGTACCTAAAAAGTTGGTAATCCCTGTTTAACCCATTCAAGGTTAATGTTCTTCTGCAATCTCTGCTCGTTCTTATATAAAACTTCAGGTATAGTAATCTATTCCATTCCAATACTCCAATAACATAGAGCAAAAGAGATAGCTTAGTCATTCATAGAAAGGAGCAAGACCACTCCATGAACTTTGATGTCCTTCCAAAGCCATGATTTCATCTTCTACTACAAAGCTGCGGGCTCCAGGGAAATTACACACTGCTCTGAACACTGCCCATTTTTTCGCACTATTTGTACCTGGAACTTCAGCTTGTACAAAACGTACATAATAATTATGTTTGTTATGTTTGTTAATACAAAAACAAACAACTCTGTTTGTCTTTTGATTCCATTCCCAGAAAAGGCAGGAGAAATGAAGTACTGCTGGAAAACCATAAGAAAAGGGGAAGAAATGGATTGCATGGGGATATATTCAGTCTTTCAAAGCCACATGTCAAAATGAGAGTGGTAAAGGATATTCACCACAGACCTCTTTTTAAGTGAAATGGTGTTATGTCCTGAAGAAGTTGGGAAGCTTTCACTCCAGTCCAACAGGGAAGTAAAGTAGGAAATTTCTGATTGGTTCCCTGCTGGATTGGCTCCCTATTTAAACCCCCTGCCTTTTGTATACTGCCGCTGGAAGTTAATCTCTGTAATCTAATAAAGAGCTGAAGTTACTCCACCAGTCTCCTGTATCTTCAGTATCAAAACTCAACAATTAGTGTGATGGAGCCAGTGATGGGCTCCTACAGGTACGGTCAGGTATGCAGAACCAGTAGAAAAAGTTAGATTTTTTTTTTCTCTTCTGGGCTCTGGGTATGTTTTTCCTATTGCAGTAAATGAGATTGAATGTGTATAATTTTAGAAGAGCTGTGAGTGTGTGTGTGTACATACACATACAGTTTATACAGTAGATAATGTATACTTTGTGTGCCTGTGTGTAATATGTATGTACACATAAGGCATATATACATAGAATTAAATAGTATATTTTGGACGTATAGTAATAGTAGGTAGATAGGGAAATTGTATCTCCTTGAGGTGAGGAGAGGCCAGGCACACTAACCCCTGACATGAGTGACGTCAAATTGGCCACCTTTAAGCCAGTCACATCACTTTTAAGCCACCCCCTGCTCACGTTATCATCAAGCCACTCCCACCTGGTCACATGATCAGCAACCCACACCCACAAAATAAACCACACCCACAGTGTGGTAGTAAAAAATTTGCAGCCCTTCACTGAGTTGCTCACTTTGCTTCTAGCGGCTTCTCTATTTTTTTTAAGTTTTCTTGCAGTCAGTAGCTTTTGTTGTTGTTGTTTTTTAAAAAAACCGACATCCACAAATAAACTCAACTAAAAGACTTCGGGAGAAGAAAGCTTCAGGAAGAAGTCTCATCCCAGCTAGGAGTATGACATGAAGAATAGTAATAGCACATGGGCTTATAGACAGCTTCGCGGTGTTCTACAGCCCTCTCTAAATGGTTTACAAAGTCAGCATATTGCCGCCAACAATCTGGGTCCTCATTTTACCCACCTCAGAAGGATGGAAGGCTGAGTCAACCTTGAGCCTGGTGAGTTGACAGGCAGTTGGCAGTCAGCAGAAATAGCCTACAGTACTGCTCTCTAACCAAATGCAAAGCCTGTCATAAAATAAGAGGTTAAGAAATGTCAGTACAGGTGTCTATGGGGTGGTTGTCCCAAAGGTACTTCCCACCCCCTTCCCCAAGAAGCAACTGGATTTTCTGGTTTTCCTTTGATTCTCTTTGAAGATGACCTTTGTAGCATCCCTATGGTCACGTGATCAAAATTCAGATGCTTGGCAACTGGTTTATATTTATGACCTTGGCTGTGTGCCAGCATCAAGGGATCAACTTTTGCATCCTTCTGACAAACAAAGTCAATAGGGAAGCCACATTAACTTCACAAACCAGTTACTTGATTTGCCAACTTCAGCGATTCATTCATTTATTTTATTTATTTTATTTTATTCATTTGTCCAATACACAAATGCATAGGAAGAAAAATAGACATGTAGTAATATATATAAGGGTAAAGTGAACTTAGAGGAGAGGATATATGAAAGAAAGAAAATATATATGATAAGTGAGAGAAAGGAAAGACAATTGGACAGGGGACGAAAGGCACACCAGTGCACTTATGTACGCCCCTTACTTAACTTAACAACAGTGGCAAGAAAACTCGTAAAATGGGATAAAACCCATTGAACAAATGTCTCACTTAACAATAGAAATTTGGAGCTCTATTGCAGTTGTAAATCGAGGAATACCTGTATTGGGTTTTGGTGAGAAAATAAAAATTAGGAAAAAACAAATGCAACAACCTACCCTGTGCTTCAGGGGAAATGATTAATTTTGTATAAGGCAGTGATGTGTATGAGATTTGGTTTTCACTGTAGAAATATTCAAATGTCCCTGTACAGCTACATTGATTGCTACATCTATTCCAGATTATTTGCATTCAACGTTCTGAAGCATTTTCCTCATCTTAATATAAATATAAAGGAGTCTAGACATGCCAATAATTCTGAGATGTTGGCAGTGGTTAAACTAATATAATCTGAGGCATAAAGTGTGGAGGGCATTGTATTGTTATCACAGGTCTTTTGAACTGATGCTTCCTAGCATTGAATTCTCCCAGATGTTCACATTTTTGTATGCAGTTGTAAGCTAATGAATCTTTCCAAACAATAGCAGGGGGTATGAATCTTTGAGCCACAATGGATGCCACTTTGCTCCAATGGAATGGATGGAATGGGATGGAATGGGATGGGATGGAATAGAAATAAATAGAATGGAATGGAATGGAATGGAAATAAATAGAATAGAATAGAATTATCCCAAGTTGTGATAGCATAACTCCCATAATTCTGTTTGGCATCTATGTATTTATTTATTTATTTATTTGTATCACACGTTTATTATTTGTACGAATAACTCAAGAGGACAAGGATAGCTAACATGCCTACCTCCTCCTATTTTCTCCACAACCATCACCATGTGAGATGAGTTGGGATAAGTGACCATAAACGGTCCAAGGTCACCCAGCTGGCTTTTGTGGTCTCCTGCTTTCTAGCCTGGTGCCTTAACATTTGTAAAGCGTCAGAACTGCACCCATATTAGGAAATTCTATTGCAAAGTTTCCTATTCTGGGGAATCTCCTTAAACAATGGCATGCTCTCTTTGAGAACACACGTGGCTAATGGCTTAAATGAGAGTTCTTCTTTATTTGTTTTGTCAGGAATTGCTCATGCAACTTGCCTCCTGGTTTGCATCTTCCTGGCTGCTTTTTCCTAGGTATATAGAAATTCACTTCAACTGTTGCATCATTTTTGAAAGGAAATATATTCACGCCTCTGGCTACACACCCAGTCATCCAGGGTAGTCAGGTTACACTTCTCTTTGTAAACTACTCTGAAATGTGTCATCAGCTCTAAAATGCCATCAAGAAAGGAGTGTTTTCTTTCATCATCGTCCTTTATGTCTTGCTCTTTAGAAGACACAGATATTTGGCTCCTTGCTAAATCTTTCAGACTTTAGTTGTCCAGTCTATGCCAAGACCAAAACAAACTCCAGAAAGAAGGAAAAGGTTATACAACATAACATAGACGTTTGTGTTTGAGTGCGCAAAGAAATGACGGTAATTGTAGTAGTCTGACCTGCTCTTTCATGCTCTTTTCCAAAAGTTTGCAAAGCTAGTTCATGCATGGACAAGCGATGACGTCGTCATATATATACAATTCTAGAAAAGGTAATCTTTGCATTTATATACAATATACACCAGACTAGAAACTGGAAGACTGTTCTTGACCCACCTAAGCCATGAAATCCAGTCATTCTCTCTCACCCAGCTCAAAGGGTTGTTATGGGGCAAATGGGAGGAAGAAGGAGTATTAGATGAATATGCCGCCTTAAGCTCTTTATAAAAACATAATAAAGGCAGAATGTAAATAAATAAATATCAAACAAACCAGCATATTTTTAACTTTGGCTCACTGAGCAGCTCCCATTGACTTAAACCACAGGTGGCACGCAGAGCCATATTGGAAGGCATGAGAAGCGTTGCCTTATATCAGCTCCAGTGCTCGCAGCTGATTTTCGGCCTTGGAGAAGGCTGTTTCGCCCTGCAGAGGCTTCAGAGAAGCTTCCCTGAAGCCCCAGAGTGCGGAAAATGGCCCAATAGGCAAACCGGAAGTTCAGGAAAATGAACTTCCGGTTTGTCTGTTGAGCTGTTTTTCATATTCCAGAGCAGGGGTAGGCAAAGTTGGCTCTTCTATGACATGTGGACTTCAACTCCCAGAATTCCTGAGCTATCATGATAGGCTCCGGAAATCTGGGAGTTGAAGTCCACATGTCATAGAAGAACCAACTTTGCCTACCCATGTTCCAGAGGCTTTAGGGAAGCTTCCTGAAGCCTCCAGTGTGCGAAAAATGGCCCACATTTTCCCGAACTTCCAGTTTGCCCATTTGGCAGTTTTTTCACCATCCCAGGTTTTAGTGAGGCCTGTGCACATGTGTGTGGGAGGGGACATTGTGCGCATGCAAAGGGAGTAGCGGGGGTTCGCGTGCAGGGGGGAGAAAATTTGGCACACAAATCAAAAAAGGTTTGCTGTCTCTGGCTTAAACTATACATATCACCAAGCATAACTGGTGACTTCATGCAACCCCCAGACCACACCAGGCAAATCCCAATATCATGGCTTAATCTTATATAGGTGTGAACCAGGTCAATGTCTGCTTCCGCCTGATTCTGATAAGCCGCCCGTGGAATAGCTGCCAAATACTGGATTTACTTCTGGACACACTTGAGCCAAGGTCAAGCCCATTGCTGACACATGGTAAACGTTGAATTCTGCATATCGCCGTGGCTTCACATAACCCTTGCGAAAGGCCCGTGGCCAACTTTCTTCTATTAAAATCCTCGCTCCAGGCTTTCCTTCAGCAGGCTGGGTGTGTGAGTGAACTCAACCTGATCTTGCTTTAAATAGCCTCTCGGCCCTGATACTGGTGTATTCCAAGAATTTCTCCTTGGCCTCTGCCAATGGTTTTAGAAAGGTCATGCCCAAGAGAGAGAGACTGAGTCATTGTCAGGCCTCCTTCCCTCTTCAACCTCATCAGGTATCAAGCATCTGAGAACTAGATGGAATAACAAGATGACCTGCAACACGAGCTGTCTTTCCTTCAAGAGTGTCCGCCCCATTTTGCCCTTGTGGACAGGTTACTTGTAATAAATAAATTATGGCTAAAGTGGGACTGGGTTTGGCTAGTGCAAAGGGATAGATGTTTACATTCGGAAAGAGTGACAGAAATAACTGCCAGCTCCAGGGGAATGCTGCTAAGTCCTCACAAGCTCTGGATGTGCTTGTATGCGCGTGTTTAAAATTCTACTGCTACTGCCCTAAAAAAAAAAAAAGCCAACCATTTTAGAGTGATGCTAATTATGGTGCTTAGAAGGTGGCTGAAGAGAGGAGCTGCCCCAACCTTCGCTACGCAAACCTTTCTTTATCGAACTCTCTGACCTCTCGCCCTTCTATTAAATTCCTGAGTAAACTGTCAAGAAGGAATTTCTTTCCATGAGGGTTCGCTTAACAACGATGCAGTCATCAAGGGAAGCACCTAATTTTGAGAAAATGTTGAAAAACATCTTTTTCTTCACAGGAAAGTTTTTCTGTTTTTTTCCAAGTTTGATGGCGCATTAAAATGAAGAATAAGCTCCCTTTGGTCATTTTACAGTTGGCCTTTACCACATTATTCTTGTCCCCGGTGGAAATAAGTCAGTTTATTCTGAGTGCAAAATTTGCATCTCATGCCTTTCCTAACATGCGTCTAGGTCCTGTCTTATATTCCAGTCTTCAGCAATGGTAACAGAGAAGCCTACAGGTCTGTTGGAAGCCTAAAGGTCTGTTGGAAGTTCTCCATTTTTGTCTGGTAGGGTGAAAGCTCTGTTGGAAGACTTTTATTCCATCTACTTGTCCCTGGGAGGCAAAACCCACAGCCACTACGTCTTGTCAGGGTTGAGTTTGAGAAAATGACTCTAGGAGGCCCAAAATGACTAATAGAGGAACCATGGTTATTTTGCAGCACGTCTATAC
This sequence comes from Erythrolamprus reginae, assembly GCF_031021105.1. Taxonomy (NCBI): domain Eukaryota; kingdom Metazoa; phylum Chordata; class Lepidosauria; order Squamata; family Dipsadidae; genus Erythrolamprus; species Erythrolamprus reginae. The sequence goes on along the minus strand of NC_091950.1, from coordinate 347,408,344 downwards.
CAACAGCACATGATAAGTACATATATAATGTATGCACTTTCATTACTCTTCTTCTAATGTGATATATCACTGGGATCTCCAATCTTGGCAGCTGTCTGGGGAATTCTGGGAGTTGAAGTCCATCAGGCTTAAAGTTGCCAAGGTTGGAGACCCCTGATATATCCCATCATCTGCCAGCAATGGACCTCTGGATTCTGCCACACAAAGGAGTGGATCAGACTGTTTTCCAAGGCACCAGAAGGCCAGACAAGTCTTCGGAGAGGAGCAACATACAAATCTAATTAATGATGATGATGATGATGGATGGATGGATGGATGGATGGATGGAAGCTGATCAAAGAAAGATTCAACTTGGAAATAAGGAGAAACTTTCTGACAGTGGGAGTGATCAACCAGTGGAACAGCTTGCCTGCGGAGGTTGTGAGAGTTCCAACACTTGAAACTTTCAAGAGGAGATTGTATGGCCATTTGTCTGAAATAATGTAGTCCACTCCAGGTCCATGGAGAGGGATGGCATACAAGTCCAATTAAATAAATAATAAAATTAAATAAATAAATGTAGGGATTTCTGCTTGAGTGGGGGGTTGAACTAGATGGCCTACAAGGTCCCTTCCATCTCTAGTAGTAATCAAATAATTCTCTGGAGGACAGATAGGACATAATTTGCTCAAAAAGAATTTTGGACACAAAAACAAGGACAAAGGAACATAGGTGGGGCTCAAGGATGGATAATGAATCCCACGAATGGACGTGCTATTCAAGTTTGTACTAATTAAAATTATATTTCTATAGAAAATGTAATTTATTTATTTTATTTATTTTTCGCATTCCTGAACTGCCCATCTCCCTCAAAGGTAATTGACTCCAGCTCAGCAGAAATAGACAATGAAATGTACATTAGTAAAAATATTACAATATAGTATAAAGAGAATAAGCTTATTTAAATTTATGGTTAACAATGTAAAAGTGGAGTTACAAAACACAAAATAATAACAAAACAAAATCCACCTTAGATTCAGGCTTTCCAACATTTCATGCTATTTTAGAGTTGCTATGACCGTGTTGATGTTGCTCAATTACACAAAAGTTTGCTCTAAATTAATTAATAATGAGCCTCATTTAAAACACACACACACACACACACACACACATCTACTGGTTTCCTCTGATGAAATCTTCTTTTTCTTCATTTTCCACACCCAAAAATTTAGAAGCATCTAAAACCACAACCACAGTTATGTGTGTATTAGCCTCAATTGTGCACTCATTAGCTTCACCTGAATTGAATTTTGGGTGGCATTAAATATGACCTTCCATGAATTTACAACTCATGTTTGATTTACTAATTATTTGAACTCATGTTAATTGCTACCCGTACCAGAAAAATTTCAGCCTTCCAAGATACTCTATTGCAGTTCTCAAAGTGACCATTGAGGAAAATTAGACTTTGACCCTAACATTGAGTGAGAGCTTTCTGAACTCATATACATGTAAAGTTTTAGTCCAGGGGACCACATCCCCCAGGCTGTGGCCCAATACCAGGCCTCCGCCTATTTGGAACTGGGTCACACCAGTAGCCAGCTAGTACCCGTTGATGTGCAGCTCCGCTTATGTGAGTAGCAGGCAATTGCACCCCTCTCCCACACACCATTCTACCATGACCTGCTCAGAAGTGGGTCATATGAGCAATGGGTGTATACATTCATGCATGAGGCTTTACTTGCATGAATGTCAGACGCTCATGTGCGCATCTGCCACTCACACAAAAACATCCCTTCTCCCCCATTGGGCTGCCAAGCCAGAAAGGTTCATGCTATGTCTTCAAATTTTCCCTCAGGTCTGACCTCAACAGGGGGCGCTATAGTCATTCCTGATTGGTTGCCTGTTTGACAGCTCAATATAAAAGGAGCTGTCAAATCAGTTAAGAGAATGTGCTTCTTAGCTGCTGTGTTTGGCAACCTGTTAGCCATTTACTGTTAGAAATAAAGAACTTTTAGCCTTCAAGACTGGCTCACTGACCCTCCATTCTGAGAATAGAATAGTTTGGGCCCACTGTTTTAAATTATTTAGAAAGGTATCACCACACACAATTTTTTGCCCATTACCATTGCTAATTGATAAGGTACTTATCTGTCTCATATATCATTTCACTGATATATTTTATTCCTATATCTTCTCTTCTATTCTTTCATTGATATATTTTACTATGAGTATATCCTCTGTAACCTTCATTGTATATTGGACAAAATAAATAAATATATATATATTGCTGTGGTTGGCTCTGGCCCAGCTCCTGCCCCAGGGAATGTGGAGGTGGATGCAGGGGAAACTTCAACATGTCATAGGCCTGTGTTATTGCCAACAGAGTGAGTTCAGAGTTTAGTTTCCTCAGACAAAGAAGAAGGTGGGAGTGACTTGGAAGAGGGGGGCTTGGCACACAGCCCAGGCAGTCAATCTCCATTATCTTCCATTGATTTGGATGAAGACGTCTTGGACCCACACAAGCGCAGAATTATGCGTAGAAGAGACCAAGTAAGGACATATTAGAGGAGATAAGAGAGGCCACCTGTGTTTGGGTGGGGCTCCAGTAATTAGGGCTTCTGCTATAAATAGCAGCGTGTGAGTTTGGCCGTTGTGGAAGAGTATCTGATCGCAGTTCTTCAGGAATCCTGTGTTGCTGTTTTGTGGACTTTGTTGATTTTTCACGCCTTTGGAACCAAAGCAGAGCATGTGTATGTCTCACTTCATTGGAAGAAGAAGGGGTGTGAAGTTTCTTCACAGCTGCTAGCTAAGTACTTAATGACTGCTTAAGGGAAATTGTAGAGACTACCCGTTTGTTTTGGGACGAGTGCTCTTTGCAATACAAAAAGAGTGCTTAGTTTATTTTGAATTTTATGATAAAGAACATTGTTTTGAATTTTCAAACATGTGTGTGTCTGAAATTTGTACCCTTGAATTTTCGGGAGGCTCCTACCAGAGAGCCTGGCAGAACATATATATATATTCAAAGCAGCACGAAGCTAACAAATTCAGCCTGATGATGGTGAATGTGATTTCACCAAAACGTCGCATAGATACTCAAAATATTACATGGGGTAAAACCTGAACTCAGAACAATATATATATATATTGTTCACAATATATAGTGTTCACCCTAGAACAAGGACAGAAACACCAGCCTGAAGATGATGAGTGGGACCTCGTCGAAACGTCGCCAGAAATTTCCAAATCCTACACGGGAAGAAACCCGAATATACCAAGACCATCATACCTGTACCCGTGAAAATCTACGAAAACACACACACACACACACACACACACACACACACACACACACACACACATATATATATATATATATATATATATATATATATATATAATCCGCTTGTCTTCCCTCCCTCCTGTTGCCTAATACCAATTTCAGTGTTACATCAGTGAATTCACTCTATGCATCAAATGATGTGAGTTACAATCAACACAAGCTGATGCCTTTACTGGCATTAATTAGTCAGAAAAGGTGCCACCGGACTCCTTTTTTTGACTTTGGGAGAACCAGACAGAGTGTCTCAAATGTAGCAAGATGGGTGTGGCCAAAATTCTCTCCCATGGAGAAATGGCCTGCCTCCAAGGTCTGCACAGGTTCTAAATTTCCCCAGCCATAAATCAACCCCTGAGCACTTTCTCATGCACCAGAATTGAAAATTAATTGTTTCTTGGCTGCCAAAAAACATTTGAAGGGTGCAGAACTGGTCCTGTGGCAGCAATATCCTCCAAGAGAATGTCTGATAGTCCTCATGAGAAAGACTAAGCAAAGAGCATGATGTGCAATAGTCATTAATGGGATTTTCAGTCACCTTTAAGATTCTTTTTAAAATTCCTTGCGTGCTACCAGTTCCAAGACTCAAAAGTGTCATCTTTGCATACAGTTAAACTTCTAAGCAAGGCTCAATAAAATTGATTAAGAGTCAACCCTTAATGGCCATGGTGTTTGCTTAATGACCATTTACAAAAGCTGCATTTTGTTTAATGATGGCCAAAAAAAAGGTCACAAATTGGGTCATTCATGTGACCCACCCATTTTATGACCCTCACAAGTTATAACTGTGAACATATTTTTGTGTCCTGTTATCAGTAAAGTTATATTTTTAATCTTTTATACTCTCTGTGTGATGGTGCCATCCTTACTTTCATGACAGATTATTTTTTTAAAAAAAGTTTACTTTCTGATTTGTTGTTATGGGAAAAATTGGAAAAGAAAGTTCTACCTAGGGCTCCTGGAAGAAAGACAGAATGAGAAAACACCTTAAAAATGGCAATCTATTATTTTTATATAAGGCTATTATATATTATTTATTGAATGTGGAGAAAAATAAACAATTTCATATAAAAAATAAAGACTTGAAGTCACACACACACACACACACACACACACACACACTGGGGGGGGCGGACAAGATTGCACATATTTATTTATTATTTATTAATTGGATTTGTATGCCACCCATCTCCGAGGACTTAGGGTGACTCACAACATATCAGAAACAATATAACAAATACATCTAAAAATCCAATTAATATGGCTAAAAAGATTTTAAAAAGCTCCAATATGTTTTTAAAACATTCATCACCATTCACTCAACAAAACATACTAATACACTCATTGGTGAGGGGGCTAGGATCTAATGGCCTCAAGCCTGGTGGCATAAATAGGTCTTTAAGCTTTTACGGAAGGCAAGGAGGGTGGGGGCAGCGCGAATCTCCAGGGGGAGCTGATTCCAGAGGCCTGGGGCCCCCACAAAGAAGGCTCTTCCCCTATGAAATTGTCTGGTTGACGGGACCTGGAGAAGGCCGACTCTGTGGGACCTCACCGGACACTGGGATTTATGCGACGGAAGGCGGTCTCGGAGATAATCTGGCCCGATGCCATGTAGGGCTTTATAGGTCATAACCAATACTGTACTTTGAATTGTGTCCGGAAACTAATCGGCAACCAATGCAGTCCACGGAGTGATGGAGAAATATGGGTATTCCTTAGAAGGCCCATAACCACTTACGCGGCTGCATTTTGGATAATATGAAGTTTCCGAACACTCTTCAAAGGTAGCCCCATGTAGAGAGCATTGCAGTAGTCAAACCTCGAGGTGATACGGGCATGAGTGGCCGTGAGCAAAGACTCCCTGTCCAAATAGGGCCGCAACTGTTGCACCAGGTGAACCTGGGCAAATGCCCCCTTTGCCACAGTCAAAAGATGATGTTCTAAAGTCAGCTGTGGATCGAGGAGGATGCCCAAGTTGCGAACCCTCTCTCTGGATTCTAACTTGGAGCCTTAACCATTAGTTAGGAGCTTCATATTTACCAGAGGTTCCTCTGATGCTCATCTGTATTTTCCTAACTTTGTTGCCAGTGAACCTCAAATTTTACCATCATAAGTAACAGACTCATGAGTAACAATTTAAGAATCGAAAATACAGTAATTGTAAGGAAGTTAGAGTGTTTGAAGCAATTCTGCATATTAACCCCACTGTCTTCTTTCATGTGTATACATATGCTGTATGAATGAAGAATACAGTATTCAATTTTATCAGATTATGCAAAGTTCAGTTGCATCAGCTACTTTATAACAATTGCACAATTGTGGCCCAGACCCTATCCAATGCCAAAATATACATCTAGCTATAAAATCTACTTACAGCGCTAAAAGTCTCACCAGATTCAGAGGGTACTCAATACTGGATTTGGATAATTCTCAATTATCGTGATTTTGTTGGGCATTAACTACTAGGGAGAGTAGTCTATGAGGGAATACCTATGAATCTCAAGTGCACACAAACATTTATCAACATCATTTGGGTAGAAAGTAAACATTATTCATTTGGCTCCGATTCATTATTACTAGGTGATTTCTATCGAAAATAGCCTACGCATGATACTCCTGCAATCGCCCTCATGCACTTATGACGAACGATATGACAGCAGATGCTGCCTGAATTATCAGCATTTGTATAAACTATCATGTTCTCATGGAAATAGTTTCCCAGCTGGAAAATTCAGTACAATCTTGACTAATACTTTTTACTTGGAAATTCTTCACAACAGTCTGTCAGCAGATTTTATCTTATTAGGAACAGACCTTACTGATCCTTTTTCATTTCCTTTTATTTATTAGACTAAAATCACATCAATCAACAGTTCCTTTTAAAATGCTTGCAACTATATGCTCCAAAACCATGTTTAAGTACATTTTTCAGGGCTTAAAATTATCATCTTAAATTCTGATAAAGATACCCCTATCTAATTGAGGTTTGGTTCAGGGGCTAGTAAAGACACAACTTTGTCAAAGACAATGTCACTCCCTCTACAATATCTAGCTAGCCAGCTGTCATCTATCTATCTATCTCTCTCTCTCTCTCTCTCTCTCTCTCTCTATCTATCTATCTATCTATCTATCTATCTATCTATCTATCTATCTATCACTTTTCTAAGCCACCTATCAAAGAGGGACTCTGGCCAGTACTGTATACAGTTAAACATCAACATATAGAACAGTATATAAGACTCTTTTTCTAGACCAGGGGTAGGCAAAGTTGACTCTTTTATGGACTTCATCTCTCAGAATTCCTGAGCTAGTATGATTGGCTTAGGAATTCTGGTAGTTGAAGTCCACAAGTCATAGAAGAGCCAACTTTGCCTATCTCTGTTTTAGACTGTTTTCAGAGTTCCTTAGCTGAAGGGACCTGCAATCATATTAATCAAGCTTCTGTGCATTTTCTATATGATTTCTACCTCTACTGTTTTATTTGGTCTTCCCTATGTTGTCCTCCCTGTACATTGCCAGAAGGATCTGCCCAGTCTTTGGAAGCCATTAGAAATGGATTACTGAACAAAATAGACTTTCAACTAATCTATCCAGCAAGGCACTCAGGAACCATTTTATGTATCAAAGAGGGTTTTTCTGGTTTTGCTTCATGCCAATCCCATCTTAACTTTCTAAAAAGCTTAATTAGGGAAGACATTTTTGAAATATGGTTTCAGAATATCATTCTAATGACAAAGATGATGTCTCTATCTGCTAATTCAATACACAGAGAAACAGGTGATATAGAGCAGAGATCTCCAACTTTAAGACTTGTGGACTTCAACTCCCAAATTCAACTCCCAATTTTCTTCTAAGTTTCTTAAGAAAATGTATGCAGCTCTCACACTGATAATAGAATTGCAAAATATTATATTTGCAAAATATTATAGGAATGAATGAATGAATGAATGAATGAAATAAAGAAAAGCTGAATGAAGCTGTCTTTAAAAAGCTTCAGGTTCCCGGTTCAGCTTTGATGATGATGCAATTTTTGTGATACTTTCATCACTGTAGAAAAGGGAAATATCAGTTTCCTTGCCAAAAATATGGGAAGAACCCATACTGGAAATGCTTTGAGCCAATCTAGCTAGGTACAAAGTCAATAACCACTCTGTATACTTGTGACGTGGATTAATTTCTCATTTTTTCTCATTTTTATATTTGTTTTTCCATGTTTCCATGATCTTTTGAGAAAAGCTTTATGTATACTTATTTTAAATATTTGATTCTGACAGTCATTTTATCCAATATATTCCACTTCATGAATATGTTAGATTCTTGTGGAAACCTTTTACTAATATTCACATTTGTATAGGCAACTTGGCAAAATTGATAGAAGTGCATACTAAAGAATAGGCAATTTTTATTTTTCAGTTTTAAAAAATGCAAGATTGTTAAAGTTTGTATTAAAATGGGAACTGAATAAAAGTTTGTCTACACTTAAGACTTAATTTATCTGATAAAACCATGATCTTTGCTATTATGATTTGTTTCATTTGTTGGGATTAGATAAATGGATTAATTCAAAACAATATGATGACTGTGCTGTTATAGATCACCCAATAGATATTGAAGATTGTAATATATTTGATATCTCATTTCTTTATTAGTTACTAAGACTTCTTTTTCTGATTCCCTTTAACTTCTCTGAGTACTCTACATTCCTTAATATCTCTGAAATTTTATCAGCTGTTTCCTGTAGCACCTTGGGCTGTATGTCATCAGCCACCATTGACTCCAGCTTTATTTATATTAACAAAATACTCTGTACATTCTTTTGTTCTCCCAGGTTATACCACACCCCTTTTGTGTTTCTGCCAATTATAATAATTATGTGATCATCATTTATTTCCTAAAGGATGAGGCACCGTGAGCACAGACAGATTCTGCCTTCACTTAGCTTAATGCAAAGCCACAAAAATCACGAGAGGAGAGAGCAGGGATGCTCTGACTGTGTCTATCTCGCACAGTTAGCCAGTTTCAAGCAGGAAACCCTTCCACCTGGGGTGGAATCTGGATTCCCCCCTTAGTCAGCTGACAAGTCTATGTTTTTATTTATTTATTTATTCTTTGTCCAATATACAATACATATGGAAGAGAATAGACATTAAGTAATATATATAAAGATAGAAAGTAAAAAAGAAGAGAATATATATGATATAAGAGATACGGAGAGAATATATATGATATATATATATAATAGATAGATAGATAGATAGATAGATAGATAGATAGATAGATAGATAGATAGATAAGGAGAGAATATATATGATATATGAGATAAGGAAAGACAATTGGACAGGGGACGATAGGCACATCAGTGCACTTATATACACCCCTTACTAGCCTCTTAGGAATCTGGAGAGGTCAATCGTGGAGAGTCTAAGGGAGAAATGTTGGGGGTTGGGAGTTGACACTATTGAGTCCGGTAATGAGTTCCACGCTTCGACAACTCGATTGTTAAAGTCATATTTTTTACAGTCATGTTTGGAGCAGTTAATATTAAGTTTGAAACTGTTGTGTGCTCTTGTGTTGTTGCGGTTGAAGCTGAAGTAGTCGTTGACCGGAAGGACGTTGCAGCATATGAATTTGTGGGCAATACTTAAATCGTGTTTTAGGCGCCGTAGTTCTAAGCTTTCAAGACCCAGGATAGTTAGTCTATTTTCGTAGGATATTCTGTTTTGAGTGGAGGAGTGAAGGGCTCTTCTGGTGAAATATCTTTGGACGTTTTCGAGAGTGTTGATGTCTGAGATGTAGTGTGGGTTCCAGACAGATGAGCTGTATTCGAGAATGGGTCTGGCATAAGTTTTGTAGGCTCAGTAGTGTGAGATTGCCAGAGCAGAAGCTACGTTAACAACTCTGGAAGACTTTTTGGCGATATTGTTGCAGTGGGCTTTAGCACTTGGGTCGTTTGATATTAGTATTCCAAGGTCTTTTACTGAGTGTGGGTTGGCTGCGAGAATTTGTTTATTCAGTTCATATATGTAACAACAACGGGTTCTCCCTCATCTCATTCTCAATTGATGATGGGAGTGTGATTGTATAATGACCATAACATTGAGAGTGCATCTCCACTGCTTCCCTCAGTGAAGAAAAACCAAAATAATTGAACAGGGGCAGGACTAGAAGGACATTCTAAGAGCATCATTTGAAGGGGGGGAGTAACAATCAGGCCTATTTGATTTTGTTGTGACTGCTGTTCATTCTTCAATTGCTTCTGACTCTCCATAGCCTGATGGACATAATTTCATCATAACTGTCTGTCAGCAACTGCTTTATTGAATTCTTAGTGGCTAATGTTTGTGTCATCAGTGACAGTGACTGGTCCCTTCATGGTAACATTTTGTCTAGATCTATCGTACTTTCTCCCAGTTAATTTGTTAGTCAGCAGAGATGCTACCAGTTTCTTCCTGATGTTTGATTCCAAGTAGCAGATGTCTCTTCATTTAATTTTTATAATTGGTATCTCTATTAATTTTTGAGTACAGGAAAACATTTCTCTGCTCCTTGTCATTGGCTTAGCATTATCCTATTGACACAGATGTCAGTGTAAACAGAGTTTGAGACCACCCCGTGCAGTTCTCCCTAGCTTCATTTTCACTGGCAGAAGCACCGTGCACCAGTCCTTTGCTATTTCCAGGGGTGCCATGTGGGCAGTGAAGGGCTACCAAAATTTTTACTACCACAATGGGGGCGTGGCTTATGCAGAACGCCCTGCATTTTCTTTCAACAACTTTCAATTCAAATTGGGTGCTCTGGGGTGGAGCTCCATTTTCACTACCCCATTGCATCCCCCCCCCCCATCCAGGCAGTAGCCCACTCCTACATGTGGGCCAGCTCTAAGCACCCTGGGGGTTGGATCTGGGCCCCGGGCTTTCAGTTTGACACCCCTTCTCTAACATGTCAGGAGGTTGAAAGACTTAAATGGGACACAGCAGGAAGGGGAACGTCATTCGAATGCTTGATAACAAACATCACATATGATTATCTTCCATCTTCTAGTAGGATTTTATGCTACCCATTTTATTATTATTTTATTTTATTATTTATTAGATTTGTATGCCACCCCTCTCCGAAGACTTGGGGCAGCTCACAACAGTAATAAAAACAATATAGTAGTGGAACAAATCTAATATTAAAAAACATATAAAACCCTATCATTATTTAAAAAAACCAAATGACACATTCATACCAAACATAAAACAAAGTATAAAAAAGCCTGGGGGAAAGGTGTCTCAACTCCCCCATGCCTGGAGGTATAAGTGAGTCTTGAATAGTTTACAAAAGACAGGGAGGGTGGGGGCAGTTCTAATCTCTGTGGGGAGTTGGTTCCAGAGAGCTGGGGCCGCCACAAAGAAGGCTCTTCCCCTGGGGCCTGCCAAACGACATTGTTTAGTCGACGGGACCCAGAGATGGCCAATTTAGCATATAATCTATACTACAGCAGCTCTTCTGTTAGGAGCATTTTCCCTTACCTTCTCTTCCTTAGCCCTTAAATGTACCTAATGTTCAAAGCATAAATCCATGCTATCAGTAATTCCTAGAAGTACACATGGTGAAGTAAATACCATGTAAATTGATTTGTTGATATTGAATGGCACTACACAGTTTATAAGGAGCATTCTTGCCATTCATTTACTCCTTTGAGCATCTGAATATGCTGGCCTGCTTTCTATAAAGTCATATCTTGGTTCCACCTAACCCGGGATCAGCATCTAGGGCAGTGATGGTGAACCCTTTTTTCCTCCGGTGCTGAAAGAGCATGCACACGCGCTATCACACATGTGCAAGTGCCCACGCCCTTAATTCAATGCCTGGAGAGGGTGAAAACAGCTTCCCCCACCCCCCAGAGGCCCTCTGGAGGCTGGAAATGGCCACTTTCCCAACTTCTGGTGGGCCCAGTAGGCTCATGTTTCACCCTCTCCAGATTACAAAGGCTTCTCTGCAACCAGGGGAGGGTAGAAATGACTTCCCCAATCCCCCTGGAGGCTCCCTGGAAGCCGAAAATGTCCTCCTAGAGCCTCTACTGCCAGCCAAAAAATCAGCTGGCTCGCACACACACGCAAATTGAAGCTGAGTTAGGTCAACGGCTCTCGTGCCAGCAGATATGGCTTTGCATGCCACCTGTTGCATCCATGCCATAGGTTTGCCATCACTGACCTAGGGTTTTAGATGGAGGTCTTTTCCCTTCATATACTTTGTCCCTCTGAGCTGGTGGTGGGTTGCTGCAGGTTTGGACCAGTTCTTTAAAAATTTACCGCTGCTCACTTAACTGGCAGTGATGGCCGGTAGTCCACGCTCTTGAACCAGTCCTCCAGCTGCCACGGCTTGCAAAAAAACCCCTCTGCACATGCACAAAGGCTTCTGTGCATGTGTAAAGGGTCATTTCTGGGTGTTTTACATGACATGATGGGGCACGCACGCAAAACACGCACTTCCATCATGATGCGAACAGGTAGGGAAACTAAGTGAAATCCACTCCTGCTCTGAGCATAAGGTTGGGAAATCTTTAGGATTCCAAGGGCTGCACTGCAACCAATTTTGTTTTCAGGTCAACTCCAACATGTGCACGCATATTCTATGATGGAGGACAATTTCCCATCTCTTTGTCAAAAGAAAATATCAAGATATGAGAATTTTGTATTTGGGAAAAGTTTGAAAATCATTGCCCGATGCAGTGACCTTATCACTGGGAGGAAAGTAGATGCCTTTCATGTTGTGACTGGGACAGCATTTGCAGAGATGATCCACTGCATTGTGAGAAACAAATTTGCTTAGCAATAAGGCAGCCTCTCCCACCAGAAGAGATCCTCTCCTTTTTCTTCTTCTTTGTTTAAGACAGAGAGACTTCCAGACATAGGAAGGAGGGTCAAATAGTTCCAGAACTTCCTTCTTCCTTCTCATCTAGAAATCCTGTCAGTCGCACCTTATACTTTGGTACATGCAATTTACATTAATAAACTCACAATATTTCCTAAATTATAGGCCTTCTTTGTATGTATTCATTGCAGAGTCTCAGTGTATCAAAGGTAATGAATACAAATAATAAAACTGTAGTACCGTGTGTGTGTGTGTGTGTGTGTGTGTGTGTGTGTGTGTGTGTATGCACACATTTGTGCACACTCATGCCCATGCACACAGCTTGCAGAATTTATGTTCTGTCTGTACAAGATAGGCTTCTGGCTTCAAATAGTATGATCGAATACAGCTCATCTGTTTGGAACCCATATCGCATCTCAGACATTAACACCCTTGAAAATGTCCAAAGATACTTCACCAGAAGAGCCCTTCACTCCTCCACTCGAAACAGAATACCCTACGAAACTAGACTTACAATCCTGGGTCTTGAAAGCTTAGAACTAAGACACCTTAAACAAGATCTAAGTATTGCCCACAAGATCATATGCTGCAACGTCCTACTTCAGCTTCAACCACAACAACACACAACAGATTTAAACTTAATATTAACCGCTCTAAACTTGACTGTAAAAAATATGACTTCAGTAACCGAGTTGTCAAAGCGTGGAACTCATTACTGGACTCCATAGTGTCATCCCCAAACCCCCAACACTTTACCCTTAGATTATCCACAGTTGACCTATCCAGATTCCTAAGAGGTCAGTAAAGGGTAAGTACAAGTACGCTAGAGTGCCTTCCGTCCCTTGTCCTATTGCTCTCCTATATCTCCTATACCTTTCTTCTATTCCTATATCTCTTCTTCTATTCTTTCATTGATATGTTCTATTCCTATATCTTATCTTCTATTCTTTCTTAGATATATTTTACTATGAGTATCTCCTCTATAACCTTCGTTATGTATTTTACTATGTGTGTATATATATATATATACCACTAAAACCCTCATTGTATATTGGACAAAATCAATCAATAAATAATAATCTTCTGGAGCCCTATTGTCTCGCTTCAGAGCAAAATCCATTGCTATAACTTGTCTTTAGATCAGTTCCTCTAAAACATTAATAACTCCCTCCTTGTTCTCCCCTGGCTTTTTCAAGAAGGGAAGTAAGTAATTCAAAGCCAGTGAAAAGACCAGAGTTGATTGACTTATGGAAGTTTTGTTAACCATTTCTAGGAAGTTATTTGGAAGGCAGTCAAACAGTGGCAACATAAGGCTTCAGCCAAAATTACAAAGATGGCCCTGGGTTTTGTCAGAGATACAATGACCTCTGCTGGCTGCCTGGGAAGTACAATGTGCTCTAGCATCCGTCATTTGTTCTCTTGATCCCAGCTATGAAAAGAGGGTCTTGCTGTCAAACGTCCAAGAGAATGACATATTTGTCAGACTGTAGATTTGTGAAGGGATTCTTCTTAAAGGCTAGTCATCCCATTCATTCACAAAAACAAACTCATCCATTCTGTCTTGGTTTCATCATTCATTAGAAATGACAAAGGCAACTTCTCAAATCCCAAGATTTGTTTTATGGCCTTGTTAATGATTGTGGTTTAAACCAACATTTTAAAGAGCGGTGACGCTGAGGAGGTGGTATTTGGACGGAGGCCTTCAGAGTTGGCGGACAGTCTGTGGGAAATAATTTGGGATCAATAGTTCTACCTACTGAAATGGCAGATTGATTCAGGGCCCTCATAAACACCACGTTTCCATGGAATTTCAGATGGTGTCATCTTTGTGGCAGAATACTGAAGGTAATTTTATGAACTGGAAAACAATTATTCTCTCTGTTTTGAATTTTCTAATGTTTGAGGTTTTTTTTTTCCAAATATAAATTTAGTCCAGCCCAATAACAACATATGTTTACAATGTTTTTAAAAAGTCCATATGAAAATTCATATTTGTTTTGTAGCACATTTATTTATGCATGCAATTCACAAGCACTTTCCTTTTAAGATGCACTATTATTTCCAAACATTTTCCTAATATAGTCCTCTTAATGTGCCCTGTTTTTACTCATGTGCACATTCCTATATGTGCTTTATATCAAAGAACAGTCCTGCAAAATTCATAGAAGTACAAAAAATGGAAAGATAATTATATCAAGACGTTAGATCAGTTCTCATTACTTAAACGCCGAGCAAATTCGTTTTGCATTGATTCTGTTCTGCAAGTTCAAGCTGTAGTGTTTCTTATAACAATAGAGAAAGCATTAGATTAGGATGACCAGACATCCCACTTTTTAATAATTTGTCCCGCATCCCACAGGGTTTTTAAAAAGTCCCAATTTTCCTTTCTCTGGACTGCCCAGAGCATATAGTGTTTCCTTTCTCTGGGCGCTGGGAGAAGCTTCCTCCTCCCAGTGCCCAGAGAAAGGAAATGCTTTATTCGCTCTGGGCAGTCCAGAGTGAATAAAATCCAGACTACGGGTTGCTTTGCGCATGCCCAACAGCGAGAGAGAGAGAGAGAGAGAGAGAGAGAGAGAGAGATCAGAGGGTTGGAGACGAGACCGAGCGTGCACCTCTCCAGCATTGAGGGGGAAAGAGTGCTGCTTCCAGTATAAGAAACAGCCTGAAGGCAGAACCGGCAAGCTACTCTGTTCTCTTCCCTTGTCTTATTGTTTTTATGCTTTTCAAAAATGGGAAAGATAATAAATTGATAGAAGTGCCAGACTCGGAAGCAATACATAAAAACAAACATTGACGTAAAAGTCTGTAGAGATTTTTCAGTCCTCCATCGTCCCCTCCGCCCATGGTCTCTCACTTTACCAAAGTTATAATCTGATCACTGTTGTGGTTCCGTCTGAGGCCCCTCCGGGAACGGCTGACCTTCTGTCGGTTTCCAGCTCAGAGGGAGAGGCTGAGGAACAGGAGGTGCAGACAGACGAGGAGGAGGAATCCCAGGCTGAAGAAGAGGGAGGACAGCCAGAGTCCCACCAGGGGGAGCTCTCCCCAGCAAGCAGCCTGGATTCCTTAGAGGAAAGTGCACAAGCCATAATTGATCTGCGACAACGAAGAGCTACTCAGAGACGGAATCAATTGGCTAAATACTTTCAGCATTGAAGTGGCAACAGCTGGGTTTGGGTGTGGTGCTCTTGGGAAAGGCTAAAAGGCAGACCCACCCTTCCTGGCTTGTGGAGTTTTATCTTTGAGAGTCGTGGGACCTGACTGTGAACTTTGGCGTCTTGGAATCCTGGTTTGTGCCTTTGACTATTGAAACCTTGGGGGGGGGGGGTGCCAGCAAGAAGCTTGCTGTATTGTCTGGACATCAGGACCCTGCTGTACCGTATTATAGCCTGTCTGTTGGGAAGAACAGGTTTTCCTCTGTGCTTATTTTTTCCAGTTATAAAATACTTTTGGCTTTTACCAGAGTGTCTGGCTGTTTTTTCCAGTTGGTGTTGAGGTCTGGGGGAACCCAGACAGAACAATCACCTTATACTAGATGAAATTGCTGTGGTAGTAGGTAAGTAGATTAGATCAATTACATAGAAGGGGTGAAATCAACTATGAGGAACACTCTCAGCACTGTAGTACAGATAGTATCAGAAGGAGACAGAGATTGTAGAAACAACTAAAATAAATCATTTGTGTGTAGACTCCTGTCTGATTTCTAAACAGTCTCTATTTGTAAATACCACTTGAATATTTTCCAGTGATTTGAGGAGGAAGATGTTACCAAATCATCATCAGCATATAACGACCCCATAATCCCTTGCGGGGTGGAGTCTGGACAACTGAATGGAGCTAGCAGAGTGTTTTAATGGTCAGATGCAGTAGTGGGTTGCTACCGGTGTGGTAGGGGATTGTGTACCAGTAGTGGCCGCCAGATTGTGGAATTTGCACATGACCACTCCAGTGGCAGTCCTATGGGCGCCATCTTTTTTGTCCAATTTTTTGCTTCATGTGCATGCCCAGAAGCCAAATCTTGTGTGTGTCCCCTAATGATATTTTAGTGCATTTTTGCTTCCTGCGCTTGTGCAGAAGCAAAAACACACTGGGGATAACAATAACAATAACAATAACAATAACAATAACAATAACAATAACAATAACAATAACAATAACAATAACAATAACAATAACAATAACAATAACAATAACAATAACAATAACAATAACAATAACAATAACAATAACAATAACAATAACAATAACAATAACAATAACAATAACAATAACAATAACAATAACAATAACAATAACAATAACAATAACAATATCTTCGGAGAGGGGTGGCATACAAATCTAATAAATTAAATTGAATTGAATTGAATAATAACAATGATAATAATGATGATGATGATTATTATTATTATTATTATTATTATTTACATTTGTAGGCTGACCCTCTCCGAATACTCGGGGCAATATACAAATCTAATATGCATACACTATGCGCACTGGTAGTGGTGGTAATTGCAATCCGCCCCTGGTCGGATGCCCTACCTGTCAGCAATGCAGAGTTTTGTTCAGGAGATATATTCACTTGTTCTCAGTGTGTGCTGAGAGAGCAACACCTGCTTCTATCCAGGATTGAACTCGCAGTCTCCTGATTGTGGGGCGAGAGCTCCACCTCTAGGCCACTGCACCACTCCTGGAAGGTGTTACAAATCAAAGATGTAAAACTGTCCTAAAGCTTTCTGTCCTATTCACATAATAAGCCTAGCATCTAAAACAGTGATGGTGAACCTTTTTTCCCCCGGGTGCCAAAAGAGTATGTGTATGCCCTATCGTGCATGCGTGAGTGCCCACACCCATAATTCAATGCCTGGGGAGGGTGAAAACACTTCCACTTCCCAGAAACCCTTTGGAGGCCATAAACGGCCTGTTTCCCAACTTCTGGTGGGCCCAATAGGCTCGTGTTCCACCTTCCCCAAGCTCCAAAGGCTTCAGTGGAGCTGGGGGAGGATAAAAACGTCCTCCCCCATGTCCCTGGAGGCTCTCTGGAAGCCAAAAACACCCTCCCAAAGCCTGTGTGTGAGTCAAAAATCAGCTGTCCAGCACAAACATGCACCTATGACACCCATGCCATAGGTTCGCCATCACTGATCTAAAATGACTGGCATACAGTGTTCCCTCGATTTTTGCGGGGGATGCGTTCCAAGACCACCCGCAAAAGTCGAATTTCCGTGAAGTAGAGATGCGGAAGTAAATACACCATTTTTGGCTATGGACAGTATCACAAGCCTTCCCTTAACAATTTAAACCCCTAAATTACCATTTCCCATTCCCTTAACAACCATTTACTCACCATTATTACTGGTACTCACCATTGAATAAGACACTTAGTGATCCTGATATTTATAAACATAATTATTTATTAACAATAATTATTTTTTTTGTTATTTATTTGCAAAAATTATTAGTTTGGCGATGACGTATGATGTCATCGGGCAGGAAAAACCATGGTATAGAAAAAAAAACCTGTGAAGTATTTTTTAATTAATATATTTTAAAAACCGTGGTATAGGCTATCCGCGAAGTTCGAACCCGCGAAAATTGAGGGAACACTGTACTGGGATTTGGGCCAGGATCATATATGGTACCTATACCAGTCCCATCAAAGCTGATTCCTTGTCCTCTAGGATAATAATAATAACACAGGACAGTCATCCAAACTGAGGTCCTATGTGCAAAACTAAGCCAGCTTACCTGAGGCAGAAACAAGACCATAGTGCCAGATCCTGATGTGGCATCAGTGGAAGACTGCAACCAGAGATGGCCTGCTACTGCAATGGTTAGGTACTACGCTCCGGTAGTAATTTTCAGGATGTGCCCACAGCTGTGCATCCCGGGTGAGTGCAGGCATGCTCAGTGCAAGATTTGGCTTCTGCGCATGCACAGGGAGGAAAATCTCACATAAAGACACTCACATGAGTGAGATTTCATCTATTTTTGCCAAATTTTTTGCTTCTGCATATGTGCAGAAGTTTCAAGTTTCAAGTTTAATCAGATTTGTATGCCGCCCCTCTCCGCAGACTCGGGGCGGCTCACAGCAATAGCAATACAATGTAAGACAAATCCAATATTTAAATTACTTTAAACAAACACCACAAATTAAAACCAATCACACACACTAGCGTACCATGCATAAATTTTATAAGCCTAGGGGGAAGGAACATGTCAATTCCCCCATGCCTGACGACAGAGGTGGGTTTTAAGGAGCTTACGAAAGGCTAGGAGGGTGGGGGCAACTCTGATATCTGGAGGGAGTTGGTTCCAAAGGGTCGGGGCCACCACAGAGAAGGCTCTTCCCCTGGGTCCCGCCAAACGACATTGTTTAGTTGATGGGACCCGGAGAAGGCCAACTCTGTGGGACCTAACTGGTCGCTGGGATTCGTACGGCAGAAGGCGGTCCCGGAGATATTCTGGTCCAGTGCCATGAAGGGCTTTATAGGTCATAACCAACACTTTGAATTGTGACCGGAAACTGATCGGCAACCAATGCAGACTGCGGAGTGTTGGTGTGACATGGGCAAATTTAGGAAAGCCCATGATAGCTCTCGCAGCTGCATTCTACACAATCTGAAGTTTCCGAACAAAAATATCGGCAAAAATTGCCAAAATCTCAGTCACGTGCCCATCCTTGCATGAGATTTCACTTGCTGTATATGCGCAGAAGGCAAATATTGTGCCAACGTGGGTGCTCGCACCCACCAGATGTGCACACCCATGACAGCCTGGGAGGGAGCACCGATAGCACCAAAGATGGCAGTCCTTCGCTGACTACAATGCACTTTCAAACCCTGGAGATTGATCAGTTATGGAGTTAATGTGATTTAATTTAATTTCATTTAATTTATTAGATTTGTATGCCGCCCCTCTCTGAAGACTCGGGGCAGCTCACAACAACAATAAACACAGTAAACAATAATATAAATCCAAGTAGAATTAAAACCCCTTAATATTAAAAACAATCAATGTGACACAGTCATACCATTCTCAAGTGCTATAGTCAGAAGAGAGGGGGGAGTTAATCCCCCCATGCCTGGTGGCATAGGTGAGTCTTTAACATCTTGAGGAAGATGGGGAGGGTGGGGGCAATTCGAATCTCTGGGGGGAGTTGATTCCAGAGGGCCAGGGCCGCTACAGAGAAGGCTCTTCCCCTAGGTCCCGCCAGACAACATTGTTTAGTCGACGGGACCCGGAGAAGGCCAATTCTGTGGGACCTAATCGGCCGCTGGGATTCGTGCAGCAGGAGGCGGTCCCGTAGGTATTCTGGTCTGATGCCTTGTAGAACTTTATAGGTCAATATGCAATCTTTGTAACATTTAAATAGATTTTTTTGCCTCTTCGCAAAAACCATTTTCCACTTACAAACCCAAGCCTCTGAAACGGTAACCAGAAAAGGCAGGGAGAAGCCTCTGTGGGGCCTCTCTAGGAATTTCCTGGGAGGAAACAGGGCTGGAAAAGACAGGGAGAAGCCTCCATGGGGCCTCTCTAGGGATCTGCTGGGAGGAAACAGGGCTGGAAAAGGTGGGGAGAAGCTTCCATGGGGCCTCTCTAGGAATCTCCTGGGGGGAAACAGAGCCAGAAAAGGTGGGGAGAAGCCTCCGTGGGGCCTCTCTAGGAATTTCCTGGGAGGAAACAGGGCCTCCACCCTCCCTGCGGTTTCCCCAATCACACACATTATTTGCTTTTACATTGATTCCTATGGAAAAAATTGCTTCTTCTTACAAACTTTTCTACTTAAGAACCTGGTCAAATTACCGTATTTTTCGCTCCATAAGACGCAGTTTTTTTCCTCCCAAAGTAGGATGAAAAATCAGCCTCGTCTTATGGAGCGAAGATGCAGGCAGGGAGGGGGGGGGAGGCTGCGAATTTGGAAGCGCCATCCCGCCGGCTGGCTGGCTAGCTGCTGCCTGGCCCACCGTTCCCCGTAAGCTACGCCCGTGAGCAGGCGTGCACCCCCAAATACACCCGAGCGCCCTTTTCCACGGGCGCGTGCTCCCCATCCCCCTGCCAGCCCGCGGGGAGGTGGGCGGGGGCGGGGAGGTGTGGCAATAGGAGTAAACGGAGCCGCGGCCGCCCCTGCCTCCCCACGGTGCCTCCGGCCAAATGCGCCCCTGGCTTCTCCACGCTGCCCTATTGCCCGCCCGAACCGCCTCCTCTGCCACCTCCTGCGTTTGGGCGCGATCTGCCTCCTCTCCTCTGCTGCCTCCTCCTGCCTTGGGGCGCAATCTGCCCCCTCTCCAACGTCGCTGCCTTCTGCCTTGGGGCGCGATTCGCCCCCTCTCCTCCTCCGCCGCCGCCTTCTGCCTTGGGGCGCGATTCGCCCCCTCTCCTCCTCCGCCGCCCCCTGCCTTGGGTGAGCAATCCGGGAGTCCGGGACAGGGTGGCTTTACGCCATGAAGAGAAAACGGCCGACTTTTCCCTGCTGCCGGAGCCGTTTCCTCTTCATGGCGCAAAGCCACACAGTCCCGGACTCCGGGATTGCTCGCCCAAGGCAGGAAGCGGCGGAGGAGGAGAGGGGGCGGATCGCGCCCCAAGGCAGAAGGCGGCGGCGGCGGAGGAGAGGGGGCGAATCGCGCCCCAAGGCAGAAGGCAGCCATCTGCCCAGACAGAAAGGAAACAAGAGAGAGAAAGTGAGAAGAGAGAGAAAGAGGGGGAGAGAGAAAGAGAGAGGGGGAGAGAGAGAAAGAGAGGGAGAGGGAGAAAGAGAGTGGGAGAGGGGGGAGAGATAGCAAGAGAGGGAGAGAGAGAAAGAGAGAGGGAGAGGGGGGAGAGATAGCAAGAGAGAGAGAGAAAGAGAGAGGGAAAGGGGGAGAGAGGGGGGAGAGAAAGAGAGAGGAGATAAAGAAAGAGGAGAGAGAGAAAGGAAGAGAAAGAAAGAAAGAGGGATAGAAAGAGAGAGAGAGTGAGAGATGCTCAGTGAGCCTTTCTTTGAAGTTGCCTTTCTTTCTTTCTTTCTTTCTTTCCTTCTTTCTTTTTCTCTCTTGCTCTCTTGCTCTTTCATTCTTTTTTCTTTCTCTTGCTTTCTTTCTCTCCTTCCTTCCCTCATTCCATTTCTTTCATTCCCCCTCTCTATTTTTATTTCTCTTTCATTTTCTTTCTTTCTCTCTTTCTTGCTTTCTTTCTTGCTCTTTTTCTTTCTCTCTTTTACCTTCCCTTCCTCTATTTCTTCTTTTCTTTCTCCTTCCTACCTTCTTCCCTCCCTCCCTTCAGTCCTTCCTCTCTTACTCTCCCCTTTCATAAGTTTCCTTGCTTCCTTCCTCTGTTCCTGTCCCTTCCCCCTTTCTTTCTTTCTTTCCTTCCTCCCTTCCTCCCTTCTTCCCTCCCTCACTCCCTTCTTTCACTCCTTCCTCTCTTCCTCTCCCCTTTTTGGCTCAAAATATTTTTTTTCTATTTTCCTCCTCTAAAATCTAGGTGCGTCTTATCAGCAGGTGCGTCTTATAGAGCGAAAAATATGGTAAATTCGCAAGTAGAGGCACCACTGTATGTTGTTGTTAAATTGAACTTAGGGATTTTATAGGGGGTCATTTTAACATGGGTTTACAATTGGGTTTTATAATTATTATTAATATTTGACTTCTTTTTATTATTGCATTATTATATTGTTTTGTATTGTTGTAAGCTGCCCTGAATCCTGTAGGATTGGGTGGCATAGAAGTTGAATAATTAAATTAAGTTAAGTTAAGTTAAGTTAAGTTAAGTTAAGTTAAGTTAAATTAAATTAAATTAAATTAAATTAAATTAAATTAAATTAAATTAAATTAAATTAAATTAAATTAAATTAAATTAAATTAAATTAAATTAAATTAAATTAAATTAAATTAAATTAAATTAAATTAAATTAAATTAAATTAGATTAGATTAGATTAGATTAGATTAGATTAGATTAGATTAGATTAGATTAGATTAGATTAGATTAGATTAGATTAGATTAGATTAGATTAGATTAGATTAGATTAGATTAGATTAGATTAGATTAGATTAGATTAGATTAGATTAGATTAGATTAGATTAGATTAGATTAGATTAGATTAGATTAGATTAGATTAGATTAGATTAGATTAGATTAGATTAGATTAGATTAGATTAGATTAGATTAGATTAGATTAGATTAGATTAGATTAGATTAGATTAGATTAGATTAGATTAGATTAGATTAGATTAGATTAGATTAGATTAGATTAGATTAGATTAGATTAGATTAGATTAGATTAGATTAGATTAGATTAAATTAAATTCCCTAAGGGCATCTCTGTCCACTTGCCTGGGTCAGAAGCTGCCATCTTTTGGTTATGGGACCTGTTGTTCTTTCTTAAAATGTCTACATTGAAATAGAAACCTAGAGGAAAAAGTTCATAATGTCTGAAAGGAGGGAAAGATAATAACAATGATAGATTAAATGTAAAGAGCCAGGGATGGTTGGAGCCAGAAGCCTCAAGGACAAATTGCCAAAAGTCAAAAAAAGGGGGGAGAACAGATGCTTTTAAAGATTCTTGCACAACAGATTTCTCAGGGCCTCTGATCATGGCTGGGAAGTAGTTTTTGGTGTCCCAGTAAATATTTTGGAAACTTATTTTAAGTCCATGATTTTCTGCTTGAAATATTTTTAGCCTGTCTGATAAAAACGCAGTAAATTCAAACTAAGGCAACAGACATTTCCCATATGAAGATACTCTGCTCTGTTGTTCTTCAGGAGCGATTGAAAGCCAGTTTTCTTCCAGAAGAGCCTGCCTACCAGCTGCATAAGAGGGCAGGGATCTTAGTTGCAGTACTGGACAAATCAAGCCATTATAGCAATAGCATTTAGACTTACATACTGCTTCATAGTGCTTTTACGGTTTAAAGAATCAGCATATTGCCCCCAACAATCTGGGTCCTCATTTTACTCACCTCAGAAGGATGGAAGGCTGAGTCAACCTTGAGTCAGTGGTGAGATTTGAACTGCTGAACTACAGCTAACAGTTAGCTGAAGTAACCTGCAGTGCTGCACTCTAACCACTGCACCACCACGGCTCTTATTATGCCACCACCATGCTCAACTATAGAGGTCTGAGCCTCCTGGTCAAAGAATAAATGAGAGAGACCACATAGAAAATTCACATTTGTCATTCTGTGATAGAAGTAAAATGAATGTATTCTTTAATATGAATATATTAGCCTCTATAATATATAAGGCCAGGGGTGGGCTACTGCCTGGACAGGGGGAAACGCGACGGGGTAGCAAAAATGGAGCTCCACCCCAGAGCACCCAATTTGCACTGAAAGATGTTGAAAGAAAATGCAGGGCACCCTGTATAAGCCAGGGCCACAGTGTGGTAGTAAAGGTTTTGGTAGCCCTTCACTGCATAAGGTCCTTCTGGGATAAGGCCTTCTTATGGTTCTTCCTAATTGAAGTAACTTCCAAACTGGTTGTGGGTATTTTGGATTATCAGAGTTGGATTGAAACACAAATAAAGCAACTGAAACACCAGTGACAGGAGAGTAAAGCCAATAGTGGAAAGAATGGAATCCCAGCTCAATCATCAAGAATACAGGAGAAAGGAAGAAGAATGGTACCAAGGTGAGTTTTCTTGAAGCTGTTCCTAGCTTTTGGGAAAGGGATAGATAGATAGATTACTAGAGTTGGAAGGGACCTTGTAGGTCATCTAATCCAACCCCCCACTCAAGCAGGAGTCCCTACACCATTTCAGACAAATGGCCGTCCAATCTCCTCTTGAAAATCTCAAGTGTTGGAGTTCTCACAACCTCCGTAAGCAAGCTCTTTCACTGGTTGATCGCTCTCACTGTCAGAAATTTTCTCCTTATTTCCTGGTTGAATCTCTCCTTGGTTAGTTTCCATCCATTATTCCTTGTCTGGCCTTCTGGTGCCTTGGAAAACAGTCTGACCCCCCTCCTCTCTGTGGTAGCCCCTCAAGTATTGGAACACTGCTATCATGTCTCCCCTGGTCCTTTTCTTCACCAGACTGGCCATGCCCAGTTCCTGCAACCGCTCTTCGTATGTTATAGTCGTCAGTCCCTTAATTTACACATGTCATAGCCTTCATCTTCTTTTACTTTTTATATCTTTGCAAGGTTTTATTAACGAGGGATGATTTATATGCATAAATAAAAAACAGATATCTGAGATGAACATCTATGATTTCTTCTCATATTTCCCAATATACAGTATTTCAAAAACATGGGTTGAGTGCCACCACATTTAGTATCACTTCAGTCCAGGGTTAGTCCAATATTTTTTCCCACCTTTCTCCTAGTAATATTTTCCTCGGGGCTAAAGCAGAATACAAAACGGAGACTGATACTACCCTCTCATTCTGAATAGAGTTCCTGGAAACTATGCTATACAGCAGTAATAGCAACAGTTCGTAAATCTTGGATGGTAATGCCAGAAGGAAGAGTTTCACATCTTATTATCTCTCACACAACGTGAGCCAAGGGCCTTGAGTTAATATTATTTATTAAGAAATAATATGTAAAGTTCTATCTTGCCCAATACAGTATAGCTTTTTGGCGAGAATCAGGAAGACATTTTGAAGTATTTCCATTACTGGCTGAGACACTGAATTGATAATATGCTGTTCTAAAGAAAGAATTTGTGTCTAAATATCTTCACTGGTTGTTGAAATAATTTGCCTGTTCCCACTTCTGCCTGGCTTTCGCAAACTGCTTTTCCGGTACGAGGTGAAGATATCTCTCAGTAGTGAGGAAAACTATCCCTACCACTCACATTCCCAAGACAATACCTGTCAAGGATTAGCTCAATCCTAGGTGATATTCCATTATGTTACCATATAAGGTAAAAGAAGGATGTAAGCATGTTAAGGAGTAATGAACGCTGAGTCATAGGGTTTAAACTGCAACCTGATTGGGCCAGAGCATTATAAAATGCAAAGCAACTTTACAACGATTGTTAGCTGTTGGCTGTTGCTGTTGGTGGTGGTAATATTGTTAGTTGGCTGGCTGGAGCAGTTTTGAGCATGAGTTAATTATCGAGTGAGAGCTATAGTATTGATATGGAGAAACCTGGATTGTTTTAGTATCTACATGTAAGTAAGCTTTATTGCATATAGTTTGTTCCTGTAAATAGAAGACTAAGACAAGGTATTTTGATTGCACTGAACAGTAAAACTGTTTCCTACTGTTTTCTACAAAAGTGTCTTCATTATTTCTCTGCACTGGTTTCTAAATTGCCACACTATAAATTCTGGTATCTTGTCAACTCCTACTGCATGGCTCTGTGTATCTGGACAGTACCATGCAATGCTGGATCGCAACAATCTCTTGGTACAATCACACATTTTAAGGGAGCTGAAATACGGTAAGTTGCCTGTGCCAGGGACATGGGCAATGTTGGCAAGGGGGTTCTCTTGATGGATCTATACCCGACTGAGAATAGATCAAATGTTTCAGCTAGATCCAAAGAACCATATCTAGCAGATTAAAAAAAAGTCAACTTAATTTCCTTTATCAATAGGTGTTTCTAAAGGAGAAGGTGTAAGTTCCATCAATCAGCAGGACATTAAACATGAACTTTAAGAATGCATTTTAATAAAAGGAAGGGCAAAAACCCCAATGCCTTTCCATCAAATGGAAAGATATGAAAAAACATGTAGTGTTAACATGCAGTTTGACTTTCTCAGGCAAACTGAATGGGAGCTGTGTACCCTATGACCCTGCCTGTACCATCGGCCAGAGCTTCCCGAGGGAATAGTGTGGGGGAAAGGGTCTTTCTATTTATACAGGGAGATGGTAGATGCAAAACGCTACGTCCGTTTCCAGACTCTGGTGAAATTCTGCGTTATCTATGAATTTAGCTGCATTATTCAACCTGGCTATCAACCACACTTCTCATCATCCTTAATCCCTCAAAAGGAGGATAATTGGAATGTTCTTTTCTGTGTAAACAATGCTTAAGTGGTTATTCTCATTTCTCCCATGTGATGCATACATCAGCACGAACTAGTAAAGATACTATAGCAGGGGGGGAAAGGCACCAAATTATCAAGAATCTAATCGGTGCTATTTCCTCCCCTACTAGTTGCCGTAGGAATCACCAAGTGATCTGCTGTTTATAAGAACAACATACTTTGTCTAACAAGAAAGGGAAAAAGTGGGCAATAAAGATAGAAGAACAGAATTCTCTCCACACACTCAAAACATTAACCTGATCTAGGTCAGCAACCTCCCTACCCCCCGCAATTTATATTGCCCCCAAATTAAAGAATTAGGACTCTTGTCTCCTCCTCTTTTTTCTTTCTTTCTTTCTTTCTTTCTTTCTTTCTTTCTTTGTTTAATTTATATGTCGCCTCTCTCCGAGGACTCGGGTTGGCTTACAACATATAAAAGAAACAACAGAATGCAATAGCTAAATCCAATTAATTAAAACTAAGTGAGCAATCTAAAATCCTCAGATGTTAAAAATACCCATTCAGATAACAGCCATACCAGCATTCATCGGACAGGGGGCTGAGATCTAATCACCCCAAGCCTGGTGGCGAGTCTTAAGACTCTTACGAAAGGTGAGGATGATGGGGGCAGTGCAAATCTCCATGGGGAACTGATTCCAGAGGACCAGAGCCCCCACAGAGAAGGTCTGACTCTGTGGGACCTAACTGATCGGTGGGATTCATACGGCAGAAGGCGGTCCCACAAGAAATCTGACCTGATGCCATGTAGGACTTTATAGGTCATTACCAACATTTTGAATTTGTCCGGAAACCAATTGGCAGTCAATGCAGTTTAGCCTTTAAGATGAATATTTATCTTAGTCAAAAGGTAGTATAATTGTGCTTCATCAAAAGCCCATATATTGGTCTTTTATCTGAAAAAAATGACGTTGAGGAATCAGAGGTCCTCTAGTTTACTGAATTACACTTCATAGCAGTCTACAGTGAAAGGATGTTGGAGGGTAGTTGTTTTTCAACTGCAGCTGTACAAAGCCAGGAATGATATAAATGACTTGGTGCCATCTTTGTTTGTTTGTTTGTTTGTATTTATATGCCACTCACTCCAAAATGGACTCAGAGTGGCTAACAATAGTCATAAATACAACAGCAATAAAATACAGCGATAAAATCAACAGTGCAATAAAATCTATAGTGTCCTAAAAACCATGCATGCTTACAATCAATCTTAATTCCAGGCCTGCTGGAAAAGCCAGGTCCTAGCCGCCCTGAGTCTCCGGAGAAGGGTTGAATACAAATCTAATAAATAATAATAATAATAATAACATTGTTTGGCGAACGGGACCTGAAAAAGGCCGACTCTGTGGGCCCTTATTGACTGCAGAGAGGTATGAGAACCATTGCAATTAATAGTTATTGGGTTCCCAGCTCTAAATCAAAAAGTCAAAGAGTTTCTCAAAACTAAAAATGGAGTTTCTTCATTAATGTTCATATTTTCAAGAGCCAAAGTGGCTAGGAGCCAAGCTTTCACAACTCCCAACTTTTTCTTTGCAAACAGCCACCGTGATCCTACAAGTGCTTCCAAAGACTTGGAATAATGTAATTGACAATGGTGAGGGGCAGAGCTTAACTAGGGCAATTAGTTAATGAGCTCTTGCTGTTTGAATGTCTCAGTGGAGTTATTATATGCTAAGATGAGTGGAGTTATTATATGCTAAGATGAGTGGAGTTATTATATGCTAACAGTTATTATATGCCAAGCCTTTCCCATCATGTAGTCCTGAATTCCAAGTTGCATTAGATTCAAGTATATGTAATAGCACTGTGCTGAAGGGCTATCGAAGCTGCATATTAATTTTCTTGTTTCCCTTAGAAATTGCCCTGTATCCAGATTACAACTTCTGCCAAGAAACTAAATATAAATTTGCAAATAAGCAATTTCAATTACCAACAGCTGTACTATTCTACTCTGTCAAGATGTAACAGAAAGGAAATTGTTAAAGCCAAACCAAAAGCACAAAGGAATCAGGGGTGGGTTCCAGTTTTCTTCGCTGCTGAAGGAAAGGGCTGCGCATGCCCGCATACATGTGCAGCACTTTAAAAAAGCTTCTGCACATGTGCAGAAGCTAAAAACAAGATGGCGGCCCTAGGAAAACTGGCTTGGTGATGTGGCAGGCCTGGTTCGCTGCCGGTTCTAGTGACCCAGGCTGCCAAGTTACTACCAGTTCTGTAAAACCAGTCCAAACCAGGAGTAACCCACCTCTGTTGGACTTTATTTGGCTAGCTATGCAGAAACAGAAATACTTCCTCTACATTCTCACTGGAGCAGCTAAAGCTGGGTTAGGTACAGGTAGTCCTCAACTTGGGGCAGGCCACAGCTGAGATTAGAATTTATGTTGCTAAGTGAGAAATTTGTTAATTGAGTTTTGACCCATTTTATGGCTTTTATTGCCACCTTTGGTTTAAGATCCGGATCCTTACTACCTCTACCCTACTAGCCTTCTGCACAGCCATAAAGACATGGCTTTCCTTGCAGGACTGGGGTCGTTGATCAGATGGTACCCATCAGGATCTGACCAGGAAAGATATGTATGGCTTTTAGTGAGTGTTCTTTGTGGGTTTTAAATTGTTTCAATTTAAAATTTTAAGGGGTTTTCTATTGCATTGTTTTAGAGGTCTTATATTTTATATTGATGGGGTATTTATATCTTTGTTTTTGTTTGGAAGCCAACCAGAATCCTTCGGGCGTGGGGCGGCCTATAAATCTAAATAATAAATAAATAATACATAAATAATAAATTTATTATATTTATTTATATATATTTGTCAAACAATTACAGGACAGTAATTTGTATACATAAAACATTTAAAAAGTAATGATAAAAGGTAATGATAGAAGACAATAGAACAGTAGGACAGGAACGGTAGGCATAATGGTGTGCTTATGCACTCCCCTTAAATAATAAATAAGTGAATCACTGAAGTTGTTAAGTTAATTGAAGATCGTAAGCTATTGAAGACCTACCTATGTCATCAGGCATGGGGAAATTAAAATACCTCTGGGCTTATATTGTTTACGTATGGTATGATTTTGTTGCATGGTTTTAATAATGGGTTTTTAGATGTCTTTTAATATATTGTTGTTTTTGTTGTGACCCGCTCTGAGTCTCCGGAGAGGGGAAGCATACAAATCTAATAAATAAATAAATAAAATAATACCACAGCTGTGAAGTGGATCTGGCTTCCCCATTGTCAGAAGATTGCAAAAGATGATCACATGACCCCGGGAAAATGCAACCGTCATAAATGTAAGTCGGTTTTCAAGCACCTGAATGTAAGTCACATGACCACGGGGATGCTAAAACGCCGTAAGTGTGAAAGTGATCATAAGGCACTTTTTTTTAGTGCTGATGTAAATTTGAACAGTCACTAAATGAATTGTTGTAACGACTACCTGTACTATATGCAGCGCACTGTTTCTTAGTGGACAGGTTTAATGCATAATCACTGTCCCAAAATTCAGATGACTCGTAGAATAATCATATCTACTCACAGCATCCCCACCAGGCAGGAGTTATTTATTTATTATTTATTATTATTTATTTATTTTATTAATTTGACTTGTATGCCGCCCCCTCCAAGAACTCGCTACTTATTGCCTTTACCCAAATCATGTGTACAGAGCTCCATGTCGCTGGCTCCATGTCACTGGCATGCAATGTACATGCCCCAGTGAGCTTTACCTTCTGTGCATGCACAAGAAGCAAAATCTCGCAAGAGGACACGCACAAGAGAGATTTTGGTGATTTTTTTTTTGCAGAAGCAAAAAATTGCAGAAATTTGGCATATGTCCACTCACAAGATTTTGCTTCCTGCTCATGTGCAGAAGAAAAATCTTGCTGGGGCACACGCACATGCACCCTGGTGACACAAAGCTGTGCATTCAGCTCCATTTTTGCTACCGGTATACAGTGTGGCTCGTACCAGCTAGCAACCCAATACTGATCCCCACTCATAATTTCAGAGGGATGCATCTATCTTTTGTTAAGTTATTTTTGTACCTGAGAACTGGAGCAAGATAAGTTACAGAAATATCTTGCTTCATTTCTCTCCTCCTCCTCTTGGGAAGCAAAGGTGAAAGCTCCATCCTAGCCATCCACTGCCATGAATAGAAGTGGGTGATTTTTCCACGCAGCCTCGTCTTGTCTCTCTTTCAGACGGTTGCCTTTGTTCTCGCCATCTCTTAAAGTCACCCTCCCCATTCAAAGCAAATATTTCTCTAATCCCTTACGAGATCCTCCCCAGCCCCCACTCAAACATTACCTTTGAATTAGGGCCGGGGTGTGAATAGGCCCTCTGCATTCCCCCCAGCTTCTGCCCTTTCCTATAGCAACCCTATTGGGAGCAAATGTGCCACACAGACCCTCCCTTGTGTGACGGGCCTTGTCACCTATCGTTGTGGAAGCAGCGAGGGGGGAGGTGTCCACTACTGCGTTGCTGTTTCTAGGAAGACCATGGCTGAACTCCTTAGGGCAAGCCGAGCCAAGGAATAAAAGCTAACATCTTCAAATTGAGCTTGACCCCAAGCTATTCTGCTCCCTGGTTCCACAAACCATGCAGCTGACGTAGTGCGAATACCTGGATTTGATTTCCTTTGGGGGGATTCCTGGAGATATCCAGCATTACTAAATATCCCAGTTTTATTACCTTCGTCGCCACTGTTAAATCAGAGGCTGGAGGCCGATGAAGAGGATAAGCTCTTTATTTAATAATAAGGAACATCTAAAGTGACCAGCTCGCAGGCAGGTAGTGGCTTAAAAAACAAGCGGCCAAAACCGCACCTTATATACTTTGCTACTAGCACTGGGATTGGTGACAATGTTTCAAGACTTCGCGCCGGGGCTTCCTTTTGGTTGCGCCCAGAGGCTCCTTATTAGTCGAGCCTCTGCTTCCCATTGGTTGCGCTAGCGGGCTTCTTATTGGTCGCGCCTGCTCCAATCAGCGATCACATTTATTCTAACACTTGCAAACATAACACCAGTTTTATTGTGTTTTATAATAACTGAGCTTGGGAAGAGGTCTCACCTTGAGAAAGAGATTTTTACCTTACTAGCTGCTCTGAGTTCATCATGGATGGGCCCCCTCTTGATGCTCCCTTGGCTCTTGTTCAAACAACAGTTTTCCTTTGTCCATTCTCACCGCCAAACCTAAATGACATCATAGTTTGGAGGGGGAGAGGATGGTCCCCTCCATTCAGAAAAGAAATTTGTCTCTAGTTCTTTTCAGAGGGGGAGCAGCTGTGCTTCAGCAACAGGAAAAAAAAGACTTGCGGTACCTTAAAAATGCACGCATTTATTTATGGCAGGCATTGATCACACACTAAGTCCACTACTTCATATGCAGGGAATATTATACCTGGCTTTAGGTATGTGGAGCTGGGACCAGGGAGAGAGTGAAATGAAATACAGGGAGTGATAATTCAGTGAGTGCCTGAATTTATGCCCCAAAGAATTTCTCAGTTCACTTGGGATTGTCATTTCAGCGTAAAATGATATTTCATCAGTGTTTATCGAGGAAGGATGACAGGAAGACCACATTAAAAATTATTGATTAGCACTGCCATAGGAGATCTGAGCTGCCAGATGGCAGCATAAAGATACGGAAAACTTATTATTTGATTATATGGATGTCTTTAACTCAGCCCCGGTAACCTTACAAATGAGGGGAGTTGATTTTGTAGTCAGTATATTTTAACAATGTGTAGGACTTTAAAATAGAATAGAATTGGCCAAGTGTGATCGTATACACAAAGAATTTGTCTTTGGTGCATGTTGTGGTTGGCTCCGGCCCAGCTCCTGACCCAGGGAATAGGGAGGTGGATCCAGGGGAAAATTCAACATGTCACAGGCCTGTGTTATTGCCGACAGAATCAGTTCAGAGTTTAGTTTCCGTGGACGAAGAAGAAGGTGGGAGTGACTCGGCAGAGGAGGGCTTGGCACACAGCCCAGGCAGTCAATCTCCCTTATCTTCCCTTGATTCAGATGATGAAATTTTGGACCCACGCAAGCGCAGAATTATACATAGAAGAGACCAAGTAAGAACATATTACAGGAAATAAGGGAGGCCACCTGTGTTTGGGTGGGGCTCCAGTAATTAGGGCTGCTGCTATAAATAGCAGCATGTGGGTTTGGCCATTGTGGAAGAATATCTGATCAGAGTTGTCAGGAATCCTGTGTTTTCTGGACTTTGTTGCTTTTTCACACCTTGGAAAACAAAGCAGAGTAACATGTGTGTGTGTGTGTGTGTGTGTGTGTGTGTGTCACTTCATTGAAAGAAGAAGGGGTGTGAAGTTTATTCAAAGCTGCTAGCTAAGTACTTAATGACTGCTTAAGGGAAATTGTACAGATACCCGGTTGTTTTGGGAAGAGTGTTCTTTGCAATACAAAAAGAGTATTGAATTTATTTATTTTGAATTTTATGATAAAGAACATTGTTTTGAATTTTCAAACGGGTGTGTATCTGAAATTTGTACCCTTGAATTTTCGGGAGGCTCCTATCAGAGAGCCCGGCAGAACAGTGCATATGCTCTCAGTGTATATAAAAGAAAAGGTACACTTGTCAAGAATCATGAGGTACAGCATTTAATGATTGTCCTAGGGTACAAATAAGCAATCAGAAAACAATATTAATAAAAAATCTTAAGGATACAAGCAACAAGTTACAGTCATACAGTCATAGGTGGGAGGAGATGGGTGATAGGAATGATGAGAAAAAACTAGTAGTAATAGTAGTGCAGACTTAGTTTGACGGTGTTGTGGGAATTATTTGTTTAGCAGAGTGATGGTGTTTTGGAAAAAACTGTTGTTATGTATAGTTGTCCTGGTGTGCGATGCTCTATAGCAACATATTGAGGGTAGGAGTTGAAACAGTCCAGGATGTGTGGGGTCTGTAAATATTTTCACTGCTCTTTTTTTGACTCGTAGTTTACAGGTCCTCAATGGAAGGCAGGTTGACAGCAATTGTTTTTTCTGAAGTTCTGTTTATCCTCTGAAGTCTGTGTCGGTCTTGTTGGGTTGCAGAACCAAAACAGACATTTATAGAGGTGCAGATGACAGACTCATTGATTCCTCTATAGACATAAGATGGAGGCAGTTAAAGACACAGCCTCTTTCTGCCTAACAAACTGCTTTTAAGTACACTTCTTGGCACTGTCATGAATGAGTCCTCCCAATTTTTTCCATGTCAGTGACAGCAATAAAAGGAAGAGCTTCACACTGTGCATTATTAAACCATAGAATGGGTTACCACAACATGTAACCACAAGCACTTTGAATGGCTTTAGAAAAACAATGGGCCTGCATCAATGGCTATTAGACATGAAGGCAAAATAAATTACCTTAACATCAGAGACTTTGAATGCCAATTAGTGAGGGACATGAATAGGAAGATGTTCTTGTGATCATTCACAAGATCATTCTGCTTCCAAATTTCTAGGCAGCTGACTGAAGATGAGCTTTTGGTCTTGATCCAGTTCTTGAAAAAGGAAGAACCAAATATTAAAATAAGCTATGCTACTTTGTTGAGGGCAATTGGGGAACAGGATAAGCAAAGGGATTGTTGGTCCTCAAAATTGGCACTCAAGGTGCCCATTCACCCATAAGTAGCCTATCTGGAAACACCTTTCTATACATTTCCTTTTTCTTTCTCCCTTCCATCCATCCCTCCCTCCCTCCCTCCTCCCTCTTTCTTTTTTCTTTTTCTCTTTCTTTCTTTCTTTCTTCCTACCTTCCTTCCTTCCTTCTTTCTTTCTTTCTTTCCTTCTTTCTTCCTTCCTTCCTTCCTACCTTCCTACCTTCCTTCCTTCCTTCTTTCTTTCTTTCTTTCTTTCTTTCTTTCTTTCTGGCAAACCGGCAGGGAAAAGGGCTTTAAAAGGGGGAGGGTTGTTTTTTGTAAAGGTAGTTATGATGTCGGGCAGATTGGCGGAGCCTCATGCCACCATCACTACTGGTTTTCTGAACCAGCTGCCACAAATTCTACCTACTCACCCAAATTGGGCCAAACTGGAAGGATTTTACCCCTGACTGGATTTAAACTACACTGTCTCTCTTCATTCATCTCAAGGGAATTTCTGACTGCTAGACTATTTAAAACTTGCCACTTTTTTTTTCTCTTTTACAGAACACAGATTTTATAATCAGAAGAGATTATCTGTCTGTTTTCAGACTGAGGACTGTGAATTTTAGAAAAAGTATATTTCTCAGCAGGGCTTGCTACTAAAAGCCACATGTATACATGATTCCAAGACAGACATAACAACATGCTTATTTAAATAGAACAGAATAGAAAATAGTTCTTTATTGGCCAAGTGCGATTGGACACACAAGGAATTTGTCTTTGGTGCATATGTTCTCAGTGTACAGAAAAAGATAAGATACATTCATCAAGAATCACAAAGCATAACACCCAATGATAGTCATAGATAGTGCAAGGCTAGCAAAATTTTTACTACCACACTATGGGTGTGGCTTATGCAGGATGCCTTCCATTTTCTTTCAACATATTTTGGTGCAAATTGGGGTGTTCTGAGGTGTATATAAATATTGTTATATCTTTGTATACTACCAATACATACTTGACAAAACAAATAAATTAAATTAAATAAATAATAAATAAATTTGACTGTATAACCAAGAATGACCCTCAGGCCTGATTTTGGCTAAGACGAGAGAGTCAGAATACATGCCCATGCCCATGGGATGGTTGTAATGTTTTTTTAAATCACATTCTTGTTATATATTTTTTAACTGTTAACCACCCAGAGATATAATGTTGAGATGAGCAGCCATATGAATTGAAATAAAAAATGATGAGGCCATTGGAAAACACTTTTTGCATTCCTAGCCTTCATAACCTCTAATACTCCCTACTCACAATATAGTGCTTTAGTATGCCACTATGGAGCCTCACCCAATCACAGACTGAAGATTTAAAAGGTGGGAAATTCAGATTAAAGAGCTTCCTGGACAGAACAAATTCCCAAATGCCTGTTCTAAAAATAAAAAATAAAAATAAAAGTTGGCCCAGAGACCGGTGCCCTACAGAGGCAAAGTTCTACTGCATAAGGAAACATTTGTATTTGTAACATTACATGTAGCTTAGTTGTGCAGATTTTTTTTAAAAGAGGAAACAAGTAACTGAAAATGATTTCATTAAGAAATAATTTTGTAACTGCACAGGTTTACATTGTTTTTAACTTGTCCCAAAGATTACTGCCAGCTAATAATGTCTGATCCAGAGGGAGGATGAAAAGGAACACTTTATCATCTTGATAAATAGCAGGGTTTTTATTTATTTGACAGGCAAAAAGATGTGCTGATTCTCTTGTAGCGGGCCTACAAGATGATTCAGGACAGGCTGAACAGTGGCTACTTCCTTGAAACTAAACATGTGTCACCCCAATGATGGGACAGGCTGCTGTCTACATGTGCAATCACTTGATTACAATAGTTTCATTATCTCTGGATTCATTAATTCTTTATTGTTACCAGAAGGTCCATGTATTTTTTTAAAAAAACTTCTATAAACATTAGCGCGTTCAGCTGTGCTTCTCAAATAGTGGGGGTGCTCCCCTGGGGAACACAGAGTGATATCAGGGGACATATGTGACCCCAGGAAACATGTGTGGTCCCTCTCAATCAATTCCCCTGGATGGGAAGTGTTTTCATAGTTGCCCGCTGCTCCGAGCCTGGAAGAGAAGGTGGTCAGGTGGGGTGGGGTAGCTGTGTGGGTTCTTCTTGTTCTTGGAGGGTGCCCTCATCACCTCGAGGCTTGACTACTGTAACGCTCTCTAAATAGGGCTACCTTTGAAGAGTGTTCGGAAACTTCAAATCTTGCAGAATGCAGCTGCGAGAGCAATCATGGGCTTCCCTAAATATGCCCATGTTACTCCAACACTCCGCAGTCTGCATTGGTTGCCGATCAGTTTCCGGTCACAATTCAAAGTGTTGGTCATCACCTATAAATCCCTTCATGGCACCGGACCAGGGTATCTACGGGACTGCCTTCTGCCACACGAATCCCAGCGACCGGTTAGGTCCCACAGTGTTGGTCTCCTCCGGGTCCCGTCAACTAAACAATGTCGTTTGGCGGGACCCAGAGGAAGAGCCTTCTCTGTGGTGGCTCTGACCCTCTGGAATCAGCTCTCTCCAAAGATTAGAACTGCCCCCACCCTCCTTGCCTTTCGTAAACTCCTTAAAACCCACCTCTGTCATCAATCTTGGGGGAACTGAAACATCTCCCCCTGCCTATGTAGTTTTCTATGTATGATATGACTGTATGTATGTTTTTTATATATTGGGGTTTCTTGTTTTTTAGACTTTTTAAATGTATTATTGTTATTTTAGAGTCTAACTGTCATTATATATTGTTTTTATCATTGCTGTAAGCTGCCCCGAGTCTATGGAGAGGGGCGGCATACAAATCTAAATAATAATAATAATAATAATAATAATAATAATAATAATAATAATAAATAAATAAATAAATAATAATAATAATAATAATAATGAATGGCATGGTGAACCTGCTGCTGGACAAGAAGAAACATCCTCTGCAGCTGGGTGAAAGCTTCGAACGGCACCCTAAAGCCTCCTTCCACACCATTCGCTGTGAGTGCCCAGTACAGAGGGCACTTATAGGGCAGACCAGTGACCCCAAAACATTTGCTTGATTAAGCTGGCCTGGCCCTGTATCCTCGGAAAGGGGTGGCATACAAATCTAATAAATTAAAACAGGCTCCACTGAGTTCAGTATGACTTACTCCTGGGTAAGTGGGTATAGCAGCCTTCCTCAGCCAATAGTTCACTTGCAGTTTATAATAAGTAAAATAATAAATATTAACATGTAAATTCCATTGGGGCCCCAGATCAGAGAGTTAGGGGGGCATACAAAATGTTTACTTCTTCCTGGAGGAGGCATAATAGAAAATAATTGTGGAGCACTGAGTTAATTTAACAGGTACGGTTCACAAAAGACACACACTGCATCAGATTCTCTCATCCAAATGGCCTCTCGATGCGCTCACCAGGACCTCTGGTAAGTGCATGTTCAAACATCTGGAAGGCATCCATATAGAAGTAGGAGAGAAAAATATAGATTATGGGGAAATATGAATGGTTGTGCAATAACCTGGCACTTAACTTACTTTTTTCTATTAACTTCTGGGGAAAATATATAGTAGTCTTAGCATAAATAATGGCAACATAGCCCTTAATGACAGCCAACAAGAAGACTCCTGTCCGTTCTCCAATGTTTAGATTTTTTTTCTATTGCTGGGAAAAGGAATTTGTTTTGGTGATCAACTTTACTCTTACCCTTCCCAATTCCCTTATGTTGTGTTACTGTGGCAGGCCAAAGCCTCTTAACTCCACATGATGGCTTTCAGCCTTACAATGTGGACTTGAGCCATCGTCAGAAATTAGCAGCTGTTCTTCCATTTGCAAAGCAAATCAGACTCTAGTCATAGATCTGTGGAGCCATCCTTCAAAAACTAAGTAGTCTGCCCATTTGTCTTGATAGTAAGACTGATTCAATACCAGGAACATTTTCCCCCCATCCTTGTGTACCCAGAGGAAATGCATCAGCATTATCTGGGAACTAGATTGTGAAGATTCATGCAACATATCATCCTATGTTTTTAATGAATACTATTTAACATTCTTTTTTCTCCCTTGCGACTGAAAAGAAGAGAAGAATATATTGTGTCATTTAATTAAACTCTACAAAGGAGAACGATAAGGGCAGCATTGTTAAGGATGACTTTCCTTGTGGCTTCCCGTGCCAAGGCTGAGTTCCAAGCAACACACCTCTTGAAAAAGACAGTCTCTTATTGTCTAGGCGGCTTGAAACCTAGTCATTTCAAATAACAGTCTGCCCGCGGTACCATGATTACTGTACCTGGGAAGCAAAATAAGCCCATCGCTCCTTCCCACCTCTTTGTATACTTTGGATCCAACAGCTTCCAAATGCTTAGAACTGAACACATGTCTTCATTTCACTTCTCGACTGGCAAAAGTAAAGAATTTCCCAACTTTGTCCACCCCAAAAATCATGAAAAATTGTGGTCTGCCTGTCAATTCTTGCTTTAAGCTTCTTGAACTTAGCGAGATATAGGCCTTTTTTAAAAAGTGGTTTCTATCTAGTAACTCAGCAACAATGCATATTTCAATGACATTTTTTCCCCCTTAGCGGTTGGTGGGTTTTTGAAAGTATGCCTGGCAGTTTTCTGCTCAGGGCAGTGTGGCTTCTCCTCCAGGTTATTGTAAATGATGTATCAGCTTGGTTTCTCTTATTGGAAATCAACAAAATCATTTGGGAAGAAACCCAAACAGCTTAATAGTAGTCAAAATAGTACATTATGACCTTCCTGTCACAAGTCTCTTTTACGCATGAAGCTTCAATCTTCTTTGAGTATTTGTTTCACTTGTTGGTTGTCCAAATTTGGAAGAGAAGCAGCAAAGTGGCATTTATAATGTACAGTAGCTTTTGGGGAGCTGCAACTTTAATGTAAAATAGGAAATACTTTGAAGTTTCTGTGCAAAAAATAGCAGCAGTGACATTATGCGAGAGCAGTCATGGGCTTACCTAGGTATGCCCATGTTTCACCAACACTCCGCAGTCAGCATTGGTTGCCGATCAATTTCCAGTCACAATTCAAAGTGTTGGTTATGACCTTTAATGCCCTTCATGGCACTGGACCAGAATATCTCCGAGACCGCCTGCTGCCCCACGAATCCCAGCGACCGATTAGGTTCCACAGAGTGGGCCTTCTCCGGGTCCCGTCAACTAAACAATGTCGGTTGGCGGGCCCCAGAGGAAGAGCCTTCTCTGTGGCGGCCCCGGCCCTCTAGAATCAACTCCCCCCAGAGATTAGAACTTCCCCCACTCTCCTTGCCTTTCGTAAGCTCCTTAAGACCCACCTTTGTTGTCAGGCATGGGGGAACTGAGACATCTCCCCTGGGCATTACATTTTATGAATGGTGTGTCTGTATGTATGTTTGTTAGAAAATGGGGTTTTTAAAATATTTTTAAATAGTAATTTAGATTTGTTGTAAATTGTTCTCACTTTGTTGTGAGCCGCCCCGAGTCTGCGGAGAGGGGCGGCATACAAATCTAAATAATAAATAAATAAATAAATAAATTAGAATGCAGTAAAATGTAGAACCATGATATTTTTTAATATTTTATTATGTTTTTAGAGCATATGACAAAGAAATATCATTCATGCCTTTTGTATATTGTCATGACACAGGTAATTTGAAGTCACTTATTATGTCAGCTACAAAAAAGCAATTATAAGAGATGAGTGCCATAATTTAAATGGGATGAGAATCTGTTTCTGTGTGTGCATTTGATACATATGGCTTCTTTCTCCAAATAGCCATCTTATAAGAAAATAGAAAGTCTAATTTATTTTTATAAAGACATGGTTGAACATTTAACTTGTGTCCAGCCAAACCAAAATCACTATGTGAATTTCAATGTAGTACTGAAGCCAGACAAATATCCTGCATTCATGCAAACAATGGAAACCTAACAATTTTAAAGTGAAATCCAAATCAACATTTTTAATTTATATTGAATTTGAATTTTGAATTTGACATTCATTTTTTTTAAAAAATCAGATGTGTTCTCTTTTCATTCTACCATTTACTGGCTATTTCAGAAGTCAAATCTTTACTTAGATCTTCCAGATCAGTTAAAATTGGTAGCTTCAAACTATTATTTCGACAACAGCCCCACATGGAGTACATTTCAATAATCAAGATGGGGGAGTTACGAAATTTTGAATCACTTCATAGGGAGAAGTAACTAACCTCCCAGAACAGGAAAGAATTTATAACATTGGCTGGAAAACTCTCCCTTTGTAGGAAAATGAAGAGTTCGGCTCTTAATGTGACAGCCAGCATAAGAGTTTCCTTGAGACTATTATTACATCTTTTTCAGAGCAGAGTCTGCCAGAGCAGAAAGCCCCTCTCCCATTTCTTAATCCACTTCTGACTGGTGTCCTGACCCCAGCCTCCACTGTTGTGATGTGCCTTTAAGTTCCCCCTGTCCCACTGGAAAACTAACTTGGCTTGGAATTTGCGCGGAATAGACAGAGAAAAGGAAATGAATTCCCAGACCCCCTCAACCTACACAAAGCCTTAGAAACGAATGAGAGCATGTTATTAAAGAATAATAACCTTGATAAAAAGAAACTCTTGGATCCTGTTCAAACCATGTGTAGGATAGCCACAGGAGATCTTTTTTTGAAAGAATCAGCCTCATCCGAGGTCCAGTTCACACCACCTCGGGCAGGCAGTCATATTAACTGTTGGGGCTTCTGCTGAGAGCCAAATCCATGATTCCTGACCAAGTCAAGCTGACTTCCAATTTAGACTGATCTTCCTTCTCCCTCCCCCCTCCAAAGATTGCTGCTCCTTTCCATATGCAGAATGGCCTTTTCCTGGGGGGGGAAAAGGGGGAAATTTGTTTCAGCAATACTTCTTCCAGCAAAAGGGGAAGTTACAGTCAGGGCTTCTCCTTTAAACTCTTGCACCATCCCACATGAATGTGCCAGGGGTGGGTCCCCTATGACTTTTCCTACCAGTGTGCTGCATGCACGTTGTGATGTTTCGCACACATGCTCATTACGTCCTCAGAGTGGGGCGGCATAGAAGTCCAATAAATAAATAAATTACACTCATGCACATGCATGCCTGCTAGTGCGATTTTGATTCTGCACTTGCGCATGGGGACAATTTTACTTCTGTGCCTGCTCAGAAAGCTGAAAAATTGCCAAAAATTAGGAAAAAAAGATAGTGGCAGGCAACGACTGGAAAAAACAGCACCAGAGCTGTCGTCCCAAAATTGTGCAATCAGCGGGCCATTATTGGGGCAGTGCAGCAGACCACACTGGTAGGACCCCACCTCTGGAAAGGGGAAAGAATCAAGGACATCCTAAAAGCAAAAAATAAATACTTGAGCTAGGTCAAATCAAAAAAGTTCAGCATGACAAAAGTACATGTGGTCCTGATGGTTATAGATTGCCCAATTCCAAAATGGACCAAACTCATATCCTCAGGCCTGCTATCTGAGCTTTCTTCCCCAGTTCAGTAATTTATACCCTCCCTTTGCACAATTAAAATACTGTAGGAAAGCAGATTAGAACAAAAACGTTATCTAAAGCTGCTTCTGCTAAACTAGTGCTCTACACCTTGGCAATATGAACATCCATGGACATCAACTTCCAGAATGGCCAGCATGCAGCATTCATTAACATGGCCAAAGTGGAGAAACACTGTTCTAGGGGCAGGGGTTGGCTACTGTCTGTTGTGGTTGGCTCTGGCCAGCTCCTGCTCCAAGGACTGTGAGGGTTGATGTGGGAGAATGCTCACATTATCAGAGGCCAGTTTTACTGCCAAGAGCTTCCGACAGCGAAGAGTCTGTGGCAGGGGAAGATTCTAGAGAAGTAGGATCAATGGAGGAGGTAATTACAGGCAGCCCATTCGCTAATTACCCCATTAGTGAACCATCATCATCATTATCATCATTAGGTTCAGAAGAGGAGGCATTCACAGATGTTCCCAGATGCAGGTTGATGTCAAGGGAGGAACAACTGTGCAAGTATTATAGGAAATCAGGGAGAACACCTGTGGCTGGGGCAATTAGGCTAATGGGGCTGCTGATAAATTGCCAGTGTTGTTGCCTCTTGGCATGGGAGTTTATCCATTTGGAGAGAGAGAACTGTGTTTTACGTCTGGATTGTACAAGGACTCATTGAACTGTTTCAGGATTTTACAGGACCCTTGGACTAATTTACAGTTAAGTTTAAGCGTGAGGACTCTTGAAGGGGGATGGCTGTGACATCTTCACAGCTGCTTTTTATCTGCTTCGCTTTTGTTTTATGTTTTTCACAGCATTCAAGGCTTGTTGTGTGTGGGAGAGCACTTTGGCTGATTAAAAGTGCATTTTGGACAGTATTTTCCTTTTCATAAACCAGCTTTGTTTACATTACAAACGTGTGTGTTTGAATTTCTCCTTTGGACTTAATTGGGGGCTTGTAATGTGAAGCCCAGCATAACACTGCCCAGATGCGGGAGGAACACAGTGGGGTAGAGAAAATGGAGCTCCACCCCACAGCACCCAATTTGCACTGAAAGATTTTGAAAGAAAATGCAGGGCATCCACGCCCACAGTGTGGTAGTAAAACCTTTGGTAGCCCTTCACTGCCTAGGGGTATGTCAAAACTTCATATCTAGCATTTCCAGGATATGTTAGGTCTTAGCCCATCTGAAAATTAATTGGTTGGAAAACACTGCTTTATACTTTTTCAACCCACTGATAATTTTACAAATCTAATTTTTAAACTTGGTACCCCTAGGTGCATTGCTCCAAAGACTACAGGCCTTCTCTAGTTCAGAAGTTTCCAAAGTTTTTCAGACTTTGTTAAAAACAATCATTCCCAGAACCCCAGATCTAGAAGAGAATATTTGTACCTCAGGATTGAACTGTGGCATTCGTGGTGATCTCCAAGCTTGGTTATTGGTTAACTAAGTCCAAAAATGCTAGAGAATTCCTGAAAGCTTGGCACTCAGACAAATCAGCAATCAACATACACATAGAGATAAACAATATTTACATACCTTTCAAAAGAGACAATCAAAAAACTAAAAAGGAAACAAAAAACCCCAAAAAACTTTGCCAGCAATCAACATCCAGATAAGCAGAGAATAATGCCGGGATTAATCAGACCAACAATCAAGCCGTAAACAATACTCCTATCAACTACCAACTCAGACAAACAAACAGTAGACAACAGCCTAATCAAGGAACTGCTAAAAGCAAAACAATACTGACAGGGAAAATCATTGTGTATAAACAGAGAATATACCCCACTTGTTACTAGCACTGAAGAAGTTACCTAATTGGGTAACAAAATGTCTGCAAGAAAATAGCCAAGCTCAGAGACAGAAGTCTAATTGCCACTACTTAATGTTATGTATTCATGTAAATAAGCGTATGTAAATAGTTTATGCTAATATCCATTTAAACTGGTTTATCTGCATACCCGGCTGCTGATTGGCTACACATCGGGCGGGAAAATCCAAACGGCTGTGAAAGCCACGCCTACAGTAAAGAAGCCCTTTAAATAGTGAAACCGCACCCCGCGCCTTGCCTTTTGACACGAATTGGAAAGTGTGTCACTTTAAGCTGTTACATTGTTATACAGGCCGGTTCCTAATAAAAACGAATCAGGCTAAATGTGTCCTTCCAATTATTCCGATTTAACACTTACTGCCTACAAAAGGATTGGTTTCCAAAGGGGAGAATTGGGGAGAAATTCCTGCCTGATTCAACCCAAACTATCTATTGCCTTCCTCAGGTGAAGGGAAGGAGGGACACAGGGATGGTGCAAGAGATCGGTAAAATTTGTTTGTTATTTTATTTTATTTTATATTTTATTTTATTTTATTTTATTTTATTTTATTTTATTTTATTTTATTTTATTTTATTTTATTTTATTTACTTGGATTTCTAGGCTGCCCTTCTCCAGGGGACTCAGGGCAGCTTACATAAATCAATACATAAATACAAAATTTATAAACCCAAGTATCAAACCTAAAGCCCCAACAATATCATTCAACCCGATTTATTCCAACACAAACATACTATCAGCCAGAGCAGAGTATCAATGCTCAGTGGCCCCAGGCCTGCCGGCAAAGATACATTTTTAAAACCTTTCGAAAAGCCAGGAGAGCGGAGGCAATGCGAATCTCTGGGGGGAGTGGGTTCCAAAGGACCAGAGCCACCACAGAGAAGGCTCTTCCCCTAGGCCCCGCCAGGTGACATTGCTTGGTTGACAGGACCTGGAGAAGGCCAAATCCATGGGATCTGTGAGGCAGGAGACGGTCCCGGATGATGACCCAGATTGTTGGGGTCAATATGTAAATTACTTAGAGAGGGCTGTAAAGTACTATGAAGCGGTATATAAGTTTAAACTCTATTCGTATCTTAGCCAGCATTTTTCTCTTTCCACTGTACCTCAGAAAAAGTGCCGTGGGTCCCCTAATTGCATTCGGGTAATTGTTTTGGTTTTTTTACATTCAGCCTTTTACAGAATCCCATCAAGCTCCTGTGAGACCATTGGCTTCTGCAGAACTGCTGTCGTCCAGTATTTCTCAACCTCAGCAACTTTAATATCTGTAGACTTCAACTCCCAGAATTCCCCCTATAAGTGCACTGGCTGCAGAAGCCCTGGGAGTTAACGGTCACTCAC
Organism: Erythrolamprus reginae; assembly: GCF_031021105.1. Taxonomy (NCBI): domain Eukaryota; kingdom Metazoa; phylum Chordata; class Lepidosauria; order Squamata; family Dipsadidae; genus Erythrolamprus; species Erythrolamprus reginae. The sequence goes on along the minus strand of NC_091950.1, from coordinate 347,363,901 downwards.
CTTAAAGTTGGGGCACTTGAGAAAAAAATTCTCTATTGCAGCAGAAAATGTTGCCTAGCATTTTTCTGTAACATAATCATGCAATGAAAGGTAAATTACATGCCTCCCTACAATAGAAATGATGCAAAAACCCCTAAAGTAACACATCTGTTGCTACTTTTGTCCAATGTAGATATCCAGCTGTGGGTCTTTACTCATCCCCTGGTTAAGTGTCCATCAGAGGGAGGGAGGGAGGGGAGGGAGGCCTATACATTGGAGACACCCTTAGTACAGGCAATGCATCTCAATGAACTTTGCATGAGAAATGTGTCGCAGCCACCCCACCCTGAGGTTTTGTCAACAAAGGCTGGGTCTGAATGATCCTGAGCATGGCCTTTTACCTTACATCCTGTGCAAGTATGTGGCTCCTGCTATTGTCTGGCTTCTCTGAGATGATGCAGAGCTACAGCGTCTGGCTTTTCTGTCTGGCAGCTGCTTTGTTTACCATGTCTAGTCACAATATGAATGTTAGTTAATGAGGCCACATCTCCATTTTTCTTCCGTAGGATGTATTGCTTCTACAGCCGGTGCTATCATGTTGCCAAAGCTTTTATTTGTCAATTAGATAGTGAAATGGATCGTGGATAGAGTTGACCGGTAGATAAATAAATAAATACATAAAAATAGCCCACTTAAAATCACTACAGGAATCTATCCCTCATTTCTCACACCTGGCTTTCTCCCTATTTTTTATGTTTCTTGTGTGTCTGAGGAGTCCCTTGTGGTTTTACTGACACAAATCCACTTTTTTAATCCAACAGAGTTTCTCAATATTTCCACATAACGGGGATTATTTTGACATACAAATGAAAACTTTCAAGAATCAAGGGAATGGTCAACTAAGCAGGGTCACAGACAGTAAAAGTTTTACTGCCACACTGTGGGTATGGCTTATTTTGTGGGTGTGGCTTAATGGTCATGTGACTGGGTAGGAGTCGCTTGAACGATCATCATCATTCAAGTGAACTGTTAAATCCTCGACTTACAAGCTTACCAGTGTCGCTCGCTGGGATGACAATTTGCTTTGTGTTTCCCGTGGTCCCCCCCCCACCTTAGGGTGGATAGCTAGGTGAACGGATGCTGCCAGAAGCTTAAATGCTGCCAGCGCCATTCCACCCATGCCTTCTGCTTGCACCTTAGGTGGGAGGTGGCCGTGTGAGGATGGAGGAGAGCTGGGCAGGAGAGAGGGAAGCTCATCTAAGGCCAGGAAGGAGGAAAGAGGAAAAAAGCAAGGAGCACAGACATAGCAGCAGCAGGGGGGGAAATGAGAGCTGAGCCAAGCCCAGTAATCCAGGAAGTAACAGACACCAATCAGCTGGAGCTCTGCAAGCATCTTCATTTCCACCAGTGGAACTGTGTTCCACCCCGTCCTGCCTGCTGCCCATCCCTGGTCACAGAGCAAGGTTGCTGTATTATCTTGCCCTTTCCTTCCAAAATGATCAAATCCTACAACTGATACTTCATATGTAACTTCAAAGTTCAGTCTAAATCAGTGTGTTTCAACTCCTCATGCTTCTTGGGGAATTCTGGGAGGTGACGTCCACACATCCTAAAGTTGCCAAGTTTAAAAAAGAACTGATTTAATATAAATCTTGATATTCTATGCCTAAATTATATATATTGGAGAGGATTCTGCCTCTCTCGGTGAAAGGATTTTCCAAGAAACATGTAGACAAAACACTTACTGCCCTTGGTATTTCTATGTATTTACGTATTAGAATCCAGGGTTGAATTGGGGTTTGTGTTTGAGAGAAACCCCTTTGAAATCTTGCTCCCTTAATGAGGAGGCACTTAGCTTCTTAAGGTATCCATCTTGTTAAAAGCCTGGAAACTCACACACATCAGAATGGCAGTTTTTCTGGTGTCCTGTTAATCTCTCATCAAGAATCTGTCCCAGCATAAAGGGGTTCAGTTCTCCTGTTTGTCATGCACAGCAGGCTATTACTGTTCTAAATTTCCACCCAGCAAGGAGTATGTCTATTGATCCTGTATCATGCAAATGAGGACACTGCCACTTTGTTTTCAATTGATATTCCTGCCAGATGGAATAAGGAACTTTCCCTTTAAAGATCTGAGCGACCAGTTTAGCAAGGAGGACTTACAATCATGTACATTTCCCCAACCTGGTGCCCTCCCGATAATTGAGTTCATAAAAATATAAAGTCATCTTTGAAATGAACTCAGTTCTTGGTAACTTCATGAAAACGTCCACATAGTTGTCCTGGAAACCAAAAGTAAACATTTCTTTTTTATGGAATTTTTTTTCCCCAATGACCCAATCTAGCCATATTGGGAGTTTGCTGGGTAATTTTTCATCCAAAGAGACAAGTCTTCGGAGAGGGGCAGCATACAAATCTAATAGATAGATAGATAGATAGATAGATAGATAGATAGATAGATAGATAGATAGATAGATAGATAGATAGATAGATAGATAGACAGACTAACAAACAAACAAATCTAAATCAACATCCCTTTTACAATGATCCAAGTCACTATATGCTGCCAACTATTTGACAAATTGGGAAATAACTTTTAACATCCCAGAAAGTGCAAATTTGGAAAATATGGCAGATGCCAGAGTAGAAAGGTTGCTATCGTGGTTGAATTCCTTCTGGCAAAGATACAAATTCCATTCTTGGTGGCACAGTGGTTGGAATGCAGTACTGCAAGCTGCTTCTGCTGACTGCTGGTTGTAGTTCACCAATTCAAATCTCACCACCGGCTCAAGGTTGACTCAGCCTAACATCCTTCCAAGGCGGATAATATGAAGACCCAGATTGTTGAGGGCGATATGCTGATGCTGCAAAAACTTCAGAAGAGAAGGATTTAGGGGTAGTGATGTCTGACAGTCTCAAAATGGGTGAACAGTGCGGTCAGGCCGTTTGGAAAGCAAGTAGAATGCTTGGATGCATAACTAGAGGTATAACAAGCAGGAAGAGGGAGATTGTGATCCCGCTATATAGAGCACTGGTGAGACCACATTTGGAATACTGTGTTCAGTTCTGGAGACCTCACCTACAAGAAGATATTGACAAAATTGAACGGGTCCAAAGATGGGCTACAAGAATGGTGGAAAGTCTTAAGCATAAAACGTATCAGGAAAGACTTAATGAACTCAATCTGTATAGTCTGGAGGACAGAAGGAAAAGGGGGACATGATCGAAACATTTAAATATGTTAAAGGGTTAAATAAGGTTCAGGAAGGAAGTGTTTTTAATAGGAAAGTGAACACAAGAACAAGGGGACACAATCTGGAAGTTAGTTGGGGGAAGGATCAAAAGCAACATGAGAAAATATTATTTTACTGAAAGAGTAGTAGATCCTTGGAACAAACTTCCAGCAGACATGGTTGGTAAATCCACAGTAACTGAATTTAAACGTGCCTGGGATAAACATATATCCATTGTAAGATAAAATACAGGAAATAGTATAAGGGCAGACTAGACTGACCATGAGGTCTTTTTCTGCCGTCAGTCTTCTATGTTTCTATATGTTTGTCATGCTAGAGCACAAATTCCAATGTTTGTTTATTAATTTATTTATATAATTTCTATACCACCCACCAACCTTGTGTACCTTCAGGTGATTTATAACTATGAATGAAAATGAACAATAGCTTCATTTGGTATGCTTTCTCTGTTTGGGATCTTTAAAACAATTTTTAAATTGCAAGATATTTTTCTCGCTGTTCTAAAAATGGATACATTAAGCAATAGCAGTAGCACATAGGCTTATATACCACTTTGTAGTACTTTATAGCCCTTTCTAAATGATTTACAGAGTCATTATATTGCCTCCAACCATCTGGCTCCTTATTTTACTGACTTCCAAAGGAGGGAAGGCTGAATCAATCTTGAGCCAGTCAGGATCAAATTCTTAGCAGTTGGCAGAATTAGCCCACATTCTAACCACTGCGCCACCACGGCTCATATCGTACCAATCTGTCAGAATTCTTATAATCTTTTTATATTTCTTTCATAATTATATTGTTTTGGAATTGCTTTTATATAATTTTTTTCATGTCATCCAGCAGGTTTGAGCAAGGCAATCTCTTCCTCTTGTTGCATGAACTAGGTGGTGTTTTTTTCAGTAGATCTTCTCTTTAATAGATGAGGCTGAATACTTTCATTTTCTATCCCAATCTTCTTTCTTTATTTCACTTCTTTCTTTCTTTTTAATGCATTAAAAGGTCATAGAGTTTTGTCAGTGTCTTTATTTATTTGTATTTATTTATTTATTCATTTGTCCAATACACAAATACATAGGAAGAAAATAGACATGTGGTAATATATATAAGGGTAAAAGTGAACTTAGAGGAGAGAATATATGAAAGGAAGAGAATATATATGATAGGTGAGAGAAAGGAAAGACAATTGGACAGGGGACGAAAGGCACACCAGTGCACTTATGTACGCCCCTTACTGGCCTCTTAGGAACCTGGAGAGGTCAATCGTGGAGAGTCTAAGGGAGAAATGTTGTGGGTTAGGGGTTGACACAATTGAGTCCAGTAATGAGTTCCACGCTTCGATAACTCGATTGTTGAAATCATATTTTTTACAGTCAAGTTTGGAGCGGTTCATATTAAGTTTAAATCTGTTGCATGCTCTTGTGTTATTGCGGTTGAAGCTGAAATAGTCATTGACCGGTAGGACGTTGCAGCATATGATCCTGTGGGCAATACTCAAATCGTGTTTAGGCGCTGTAGTTCTAGGCTTTCTAGGCCCAGGATTTTGATCTTTGGATCTTGATGTGGAAAGGATCCCCTGTTCCACCTTCCACATAGATTTGGGGACAGCCAGAAAAGCCCACATATGAGCTTTACAAAAAAAAATGTATTACAAAACTAGTAGTAGCATTTCGTCTCACAGTCTGGAGTGGGCCTGGCCTGATGAAAAACGAGCCAGTGCTGCTGCAGATCACAGATTAAGATATGATTCATCCATAGATCCCTAAAATGGTTTACCATTCGGTTTAGTCAATGTTGTGCTGATAACTAGACCATGATGAAATTTGTTTTGCGATATATCAGTCTGAGTCACATCCTGGATTTATTCATCTTCTGTCATCTAGTCAGCCCATCAAGAGTCACTAAGTCAATTAACCTGTAAAAAATTAAGTTGATCCTATCATCCTTGCATACATATTTGAGAAGGGCTGGGAGGATATCCGGTCAAAGCAATGATGCAAGCAGCATTCCTGCTTACACCAGGCTCTTCATTCTACCTTGATCTCTGTCTGAATTTTGGTACTCAGTAACTACAATGACATCATCCCACTCCAAGTCTTTAGTGCCTATTTGCTCTTCAACTTCCACAAGCTGCAGTTTTTCACACACAAGTGAACCAGCTGCCAACTCAGGCTTGGGCGTTTTCCCTGGCCTTTCTCTGACTGGAGCAGCCGATGGGCTTGTTCTCTCCTTAGTTGTTAAAAGCCATAAAGAATGTCAGGCAGGGTTCAACTCTCACTTTCCTGACCGGTATGCGGAGAGGAAAAAAGCTATGCACGTGATTTTTTTCTTCTTTTTCGCAATTAAGGAAGAATTAATCATTGGGCAAAGGAGGAGAAGCCACAGTAGTGCTTCAGTAAGCTCCAAATAAAATACACAAGGAGTATGTGAAGCCTGGACAAAAACCACTGTGCTTACAACCCCAATAATGCTGCCCGGGAATGTTTAGGGTTGTAGTCTCCATCAGAGATGGGTTTCTCTTACCTTCCTTACCGGTTCGGAAGTGCGTGCATCATGCCAGAAGTGCACGCTCACTACGCTCATGCACGCACACATTACATCCAGGTACTGCCTTCTGTGCATGCCCAGAAGCCTTTGCACATGAGCAGAAGATTCGCTGACAGCCTCTTTCAAACAGCAGCAACCGAAGAACTGGTTCCAGTAGTGGGTTGCATCCGGTACGAGCCATACTATAGTGTGTTCTGCTAGGCTTCTCAACACGAGCCCCCAGTTAAGTTCAAAAGGAGTAATTCAGACCCACACAGTTGTAAAGTCAATAACAATGTTTTATCGAAAGGAAAATACAGGCCAAACACACTTTTAGTCATTCAAAGTGTTCACCTTCAAAGCAACAGCCTTGAATGCTGTGAAGAACAATAAACAAACACAAAGCAGATAAAAGGCAGCTGTAAAGATGTCACAGCCACCCTCCTTCAAGAGTCCTCGAGTCACAAACGTAACTATGATTTAGTTCAAAAGTCCTGGAACCAGTTCAAAGAGTTCTTCTAGAATCCTGATGCAAAGGACACGTCTCTCCTTCACCAAACAGATAAACTTCCACGCCCAGAGGCAAGAACACTGACAATTTAACAGAAGCCCCATTAGCCTAATTACGCCCAGCCACAGGTGATCTTCCTTATTTCCTGTAGTATTTGCGCAGTTGCTCTTTCCTAGACATTGCCCTGCGGCTGCGCACATCAATGAATGTCTCCTCTTCCGAATCCAGTGATGATAATGATGATGAATCACTCACAGGGCGACTGTCTAATGGGCTGGCTGCCATTACCCCCTCTGAGGATCCCACTTCACTTTCACTATCTGCTACAGACGCTTTGCTGTCAGAAGCAGTCAGCAGTAAAGCTGGCCTCTGACAATGGGAGGATTCACCCACCTCAACCCCCACAGTCCTTGGAGCAGGAGCTGGCCCAGAGCCAACCACAACACCGTGTGGTACCAGAAATGGAGATGTGCACACATCTCTACATCCCCAATGCATGCACGCATGTGTCTGCATGAGATTCGGCTTCTGCGCATGTGCCGGAAGCAAAATCTCACGCAAGGATGCTTGCGCACATGAGAGTTCATTGATTTTTGATGGCTTTTTGCTTCCACACATGCACGGAAGCAAAGAAATCACCGAAAAATAGCAAAATCTCAAGTGGGCAAGCATCCTTACATGAAGTTTAGTTTCCAGCACATGCGCAATAGCCAAATCTCATGCTGATGCATGCACACCCATGCTGCTCTCCAGGAGCACACCAGGAGCACCAGGGATAAGGAACCCTTGCCTGACCAGTTCGTTGGCATGGCAAGCCAGTCATCACTACCAGTTTGGCAAAATTTCTGCCACCGGCTCCTGAGCCAGTAGCAACTCACCACTGGACGGCATCCTTTGGAAAAGGGGAAGGTTTGGTAGGGAAGGTTTGCCTATTTGCCGATGGCTCTAAAGTGTGCAATAGGGTTGATATTCCTGGAGGGGTCTCTAATATGGTAAATGATTTAGCTTTACTAGATAAATGGTCAAAGCAATGGAAACTGCAGTTTAATGTTTCCAAATGTAAAATAATGCACTTGGGGAAAAGGAATCCTCAATCTGAGTATTGTATTGGCAGTTCTGTGTTAGCAAAAACTTCAGAAGAGAAGTATTTAGGGGTAGTGATTTCTGACAGTCTCAAAATGGGTGAGCAGTGTGGTCGGGTGGTAGGAAAAGCAATAGGATGCTTGGCTACATAGCTAGAGGTTTAACAAGCAGGGAGAGGGAGATTGTGATCCCGCTATATAATGCACTGGTGAGACCACATTTGGAATACTGTGTTCAGTTCTGAAGACCTCACCTACAAAAAGATATTGACAAAATTGAACAGGTCCAAAGATGGACTACAAGAATGGTGGAAGGTCTTAAGCATAAAACATATCAGGAAAGACTTAATGAACTCAATCTGTATAGCCTGGAGGACAGAAGGAAAAAGGGGGACAGGATCGAAACATTTAAATATGTCAAAGGGTTAAATAAGGTTTAGGAGGGAAGTGTTTTTAATAGGAAGGTGAACACAAGAACAAGGGGACACAATCTGAAGTTGGGGGAAGGATCGAAAGCAACATGAGAAAATATTATTTTACTGAAAGAGTAGTAGATCCTTGGAACAAACTTCAAGCAGACGTGGTTGGTAAATCCACTTAAACATGCCTGGGATAAACATATATCCATCCTAAGATAAAATACAGAAAATAGTATAAGGGCAGACTAGATGGATCATGAGGTCTTTTTCTGCTGTCAGTCTTCTATGTTTCTATGTTTCTAATTTTTAAAAGAAAATCTTCCTCTTGATACGGTGTGGCTGAAGGCCAAAATTTTTGTGCTTTATGCACTCCTGAAACAAAATTGAAGCAACTATAGGTACTGCCCTCTGTGCCAGGTGACGTATATGGTATGCTGTTGACAAAATCCATGACTTGATGCTTCTAAACAATGAGCCAGAAGGAGCCTTCTTGAAATCAGAAAAAAATAGCATTTTTCAGGTGTAGATATCATAGTTTCCTCTGATAGTTGCCACATGACAAGTGCTGTAATTTATCATTTTTTAAGTAATGATTTTTAATGTGTTCTTAATCACTCTAGTTAAGAACAAGGAAGAATGCTGGCATATCTTCTTCCAAGCTAATAATAAAAAAGTATACTCTTGAGTGGGAAAGTATACTGTACCTATACAGTATTTCATTTTCCATCAGCCCTTCATTACTTGGTTAGGAGGATGAGAGTTTAATTTAATTTAATCAATTTAATCTGGAGAATAGCAGATTGGCAAAAGGTAATTTAGGAAATCATTAGGAAGAGCAGAACAAGGTCCATTATCTTCTGATGTGAAATTAAATCCTTTCCTTTTTCTTTCTATCAAATTTATTTTTATTTTATTTATTTATTTATTTTGTCCAATACACAATAATACACAATGAAGGTTATAGAGGATATAGTAGAGAAGAAATATGAGATATAGGAAAGACTATAGGACAGGGGATGGAAGGCACTCTAGTGCGCTTATGTACGCCCCTTACTGACCTCTTAAGAATCTGGAGAGGTCAACCGTGGATAGTCTAAGGGTAAAATGTTGGGGGTTAGGGGATGATAGTACGGAGTCCGGTAATGAGTTCCACGCTTCAACAACCCAATTACTAAAGTCATATTTTTTACAGTCAAGTTTGGAGCGGTTAATATTAAGCTTGAATCTGTTATGTGCTCTTGTGTTGTTGTGGTTGAAGCTGAAGTAGTCTTTGACAGGCTTTGTGGGCTTTCAGATCAATCTAGACTTCCTGGAATTTTTATTCAAAAAGAAAGAAAGGCAGAAAGAGACAGCTTCTTATTTATAGTACTACATTCTGCTGAGATATTTTTTCAGCAAAGAGAGGCCAAATGCCATTCAGTAAAAATGTCCTATTATACTTTGAGTATCTAGGACCTTTTCTAAACAAACCCCCTCAGATCTTGCTTTGTCAGGGGTTCCCTGCCCTCATTTCCTTCCTATTTTGGCATGGATTCCAATAGCCTTTTGGAGGCCTTTCATTTATATTCATCAATTCTCCTCTCCAGCAGAAACATGTCACCATTTTTTCCACACCCCTAGTTATTACACAGCTGGTCATTTCTGTGGTAAAAAGTTTCCTGACGATAAATTGCACATAATTTCATTAAGCCTGGAAATATACACTCATATAAACAGAGAGAGAGAAAGATTCCTGCCTCCAAAATATAGTATATACACTTGTAATTCTCAATGTAAAAATGAGCGATTAAATGTTTGATGAGAGAATGCTTACTGTAATATATTTTATTTACATTTCACATGTCAAAGAAATGAAATCCAATATAATTGTTCTCCTGGCCCCATCATTTGAGAAATGGAATTTATTTGTTTTTAATTGCTTCTTTTTATATTTACATGGCCCTCAGCCTAGCAACAGTTTTTTATTTATGCAAATTAAACACTGTTCAATCCAAAAAAAAGGCTCTAGGAACAGGTTGGATTAATATCTCCATTTCCTTTACTTTTTTGCATTTCCTTCAATCAAAGCAGTACCTGAATGGCAAACAGAGTGGTTAAAAACATGAGCCATAAAACAAGAACTTGTTATTTAATTTGGGTGACTAGTCAAGTTCCTGTTTCCAATCTGCAGTATGGATTTTCATATTATGGATAAAGTACCACTGGCTTATAAGCACTGCTTATGTCATTTTTAAAAAACAAAATCACACAAGACTACTATTACAACATTTTCCATATAATGATGCATTTTAAATTTTAAAATTACATCTTTTTGGCCATTGGAGAACAAAATATTGAATAGGACATTTGATCAGATATATTGTACTGTATTCAAATTCCCTGGCACATTGTGTAAAATTGCAAAAAAAAAAAAACCAACAACAACCTATTACTGGGAATTATGGGAACTATGCCCTTAGCACATCTACAAAGAGGGAAAGATCTTCTATAATCTATTAGTCCTCTGAAATGAACTGCTGAAAATAATGTCCATGACCACATCCTTGTAATGCTCTATTCTATTACATTGTAATTGCACTCATTGCACTCAAATTACATTGTAAGCCACTCAGGGGGGGCTTCAAACAGTGAGATGGGCAGCATATAAATTTAATAAGTAAATAAAAAAATAAAATATTATTGATACAAAATCAAGGCTAATGACTACAAACATGCTGATTTTCCTGGTTGCAGTTGAAGTATCAGATAAAAGCATTCTTGGGCACTAGCCCTTGAATTATCAAGCAGCAAAGGATTAGTTTAAAAATTACAACAAAGGGGGGGAAGTATATCATTTTAACATTAAATACAATCCTTATGCATACTTATTTAATACAATTATTGTTCAAGTGCATGTGCATTTCTAATATATTCATATAATAATAATAATAATAATAATAATAATTATTATTATTATTATTATTATTATTATTTATTGGATTTGTATGCCGCCCCTCTCCGCAGACTCGGGGCGGCTAACAACAATAATAAACACAACATGTACAATCCAATAATAAAAAACAACTAAAACCTCTATTATAAAACCAAACATACACACAAACATGCCATGCATAACTTGTAATGCCCTAGGGGAAAGGTGTCTCAACTCCCCCATGCCTGGCGGTATAAATGAGTCTTGAGTAGTTTACGAAAGACAGGGAGGGTGGGGGCAGTTCTAATCTCCGGGGGGGAGTTGGTTCCAGAGGGCCAGGGCCGCTACAGAGAAGGCTCTTCCCCTGGGGCCCGCCAAACAACATTGTTTAGTCGACGAGAAGGCCAACTCTGTGGGACCTTATCGGTCGCTGGGATTCGTGCGGTAGCAGGCAGTTCCGGAGGTAATCTGGTCCAATGCCATGTAGGGCTTTAAAGGTCATAACCACCACTTTGAATTGTGACCAGAAACTGATCAGCAGCCAATGCAAGCCACGGAGTGTTGGAGAAATGTGGGCGAATCTTAGAAGCCCCACGATGGCTCTCGCGGCTGCGTTCTGCACGATCTGACCATCTATGCTATTTAATGTCTGCATGAAACCGCTGGGTGAGATCATCCAAGGGCATGGGGTGAGGTCTCATCAGTACACTGATGACACCCAGTTGTACAGTACATCTCCATCCTGTGTCCAGTTGGCGAAGCAGTGATGTGTCAGTGCCTGGAGGCTGTTAGTGTGTTGTTGCAGTTGAAGCTGAAGTATTCATTGACAGTTAGAACATTGCGGTAGATGATTTTATGAACCACATTTAGATTAGATCGAAGGCGATGTAGCTCTAAGCTACTGTATCTAAGCCCAAAAGTCTGGACTCTCAATTGTATTAATGTCCAAAATGCAGTGCAGGATCCAGACAGGTGAGATAATGAAATTATCTGTAATGGCATTGGGCAAAAGTTAGAAGGGTATAGTTCCCTCATCCAGGAGAGTGTTTTACACTTGAAGGCTATAAGATACCTATGGATACTTCTTCCTCTCTTTTACCCAATGAGATATTTAGACATGATATGTCTATGGTCTGAACTTTAAAAAAATTCATTATATGAGATTCATTTGCACAGCTCTCAGCAGCTCCTCCAGCAAAGCCCAAGGTAATCAAAAAAACATAGATTTGGGGACAGCAATTGGTGATTAATTTTCCTATCAGTTGATGATACTCAGACCTTATTCACAAACAAACTATTGTTTGGCAGGAGGCCTCCCATTGACCCAGAAAAGTGGGTCAATCATAGGTACAGTATGTCTGCTTCTCTCCTGATTTTTCCCCAGCTTCCCTTCATATTCCCATCATCATCTGCATAGAACCTACTTCTATACATTGACTCTGGTGAAGCAAGTTGTCTCTATTTCCTGTATCGGATGCAAAATATAATCCACAAAACAAGTTTTAAAAGGCAGCCTTCAAATTTGGGAGACAAGATACAACTGTTTCATAGGCATTTTTCTTATCAATGTACTTTTCTGCCCCTATCAATTCTACATGGAGACTCACATGCCCATCCCATAGCAAACCTCATTAATACACAATAACAAAGCATCCCCAGAAATCCCATATGGCAGTATGGTTGCAGATGCAACACTTGTCTTACTATATATCCAGGGAAGAATATTGAATATCTTGGTAAATGTCCCCTCATTTTGAGAATGTAATATCATTCTGCTGCACGAATCCCAGCGACCCACAGAGTTGGCCTTCTCCAGGTCCCGTCGACTAAACAATGTTGTTTGGTGGGTCCCAGAGGAAGAGCCTTCTCTGTGGTGGCCCCGACCCTCTGGAACCAGCTCCCCCCTGACATTAGAACTGCCCCCACCCTCCTTGCCTTTCATAAACTCCTTAAAACCCATCTCTGCCATCAGGCATGGGGGAACTGAGATAACTTCCCCAGGCCTATATTGTTTATGTATGGTATGTTGTGTGCATGTTTTTTTAAAATTATGGGTTTTTAGTTTTAATTATTAGATTTGTATTGTACATTGTTTTTCTATTACTGTTGTGAGCCGCCCCGAGTCTACAGAGAGGGGCGGCATACAAATTTAATAAATAAAATAAATAAATCATTCTGCTGGTTAACTTGGAGGCATCCTTCCTCAGTCTGGTTTTTCCTTGAAATATTCTGGTTTACAATCATGCCACAGATTCATTTATTTGCTGCTAGTTCCCAGTGAGTACAGTTAAATGTATTTCAATAAAGCTGTGTACTTAGATTTCTACCCTAGAGCCCAAGATGATCTATTTAGCCATTCAAGGAATAATTAGGATCAATCCAACTTTTGTTAACATCTGAAAGTTATTCTTTTTAACAATTTTTTGTATTTCCTGCTTGCTAGATCATTCTCTCTCTCTCTCTCTCCCCCTCTGTGTGTGTGTGTGTGTGTGTGTGTGTGTGTATGCTTGTGTGCATTGTGTTGCCGAGTCCTCGGAGAGGGGCGGCATACAAATCTAAATTATTATTATTATTATTATTATTATTATTATTATTATTATTATTATTATTATTTAGCATGGTTTGTTGCTTTGCAGTCCTGCTATATTTTAATTGTTTGCAGGAACATTGATCTGTTTTTGTTAGCTGTTTTCAATGTATTCTTTGGGGATAGATGAAGGAAAGGAAATTATGGGGTAGATCTTTTATTATTAACGAACAAACAATTCAGGATGGCAGTCAAAAAGGCCTCTCCCAAAATTTCACTGGTTGATCATCCGAGCTGAAGCTGACAAAAGTTCCAAGATGATGAATGACAGCACCCGTCTGTGAGTCCATCCAAAGGGAGTTCTGCAGAAACTCGCATATGAAACTGTAGGATGCAATTTCATATCTGGATTGCATTAGGTGTGGGGAATTTTTCCAGCTGGATGAACTTTATTCTCCTTTTGAAGGGCCAAATAAAATGGATAATATACAAGGTTCCACTGACTGATATGCCACAGAGATTTCCTCCATGTTTCTTCTTCACACAAGATGCTACTTGGGAAAACTGATCCAAATTTCGACCTAAAGGTTTTCCCTATGGATACATAGTCAAAGAAATCAATGAGATTAGTCTGACATTATTTACCTTCAGTAAAGCCATGCTGGTTTGGGTCCAATAAGTTATTGGTTTTTAGGTGCAGATTTATCCTCTTTTTGAGTAGAGTCTCCATCATACAAATCCAATAAATAATAATAATAATAATAATAATAATTATTATTATTATTATTATTATTATTATTATTATTATTTAACTATAACTGATGTCAAGCTAACTGGCCTGTAGTTACCAGCTTCTTCTCTACTGCCCTTCTTGTGGATAGGCACAACACTGGCCATTCTCCAATCATCAGGAACATCTCCTGTTAAAAGGGATTGGTTAAACAAATCAGTCAGAACTCTGGGGTGGATGCCATCTGGACCCATTTCCTTATTTATCTTTAATTGTTCAAGTTCTTCTAAGACAGTAGTTCTCAACCTGGGGGTTGGGACCCCTTTGGGGGTCGAATGACCATTTCACAGGGGTTGCCTAAGACCATGGGGAAAAACAAATTTCCTATGGTGTTAGGAACTAAAGCTTCTATTCTGGCATCTTGGAACATATTTTTACAATCCGACCAATCAGGCGTTTACAGGGGGGTGACTCTCTGACCTTCCTGCCAATCACCTTAAAGCTTTGTTGGGAGAAGTGGTGCTAGACTTATAGTTGGGGGTCACCACAACATGAGGAACTGTATTAAGGGCTCGCGGCATTAGAAAGGTTGAGAACCACTGTTCTAAGACATCGCCCTCTAAGATCACTGGAGCTGAATCCCTACAGCTGGAAGCAATGCTATATCCATCCATAGTGCTATATTGTAAGGTATCTTTTGAGAAAACTGTACAGAAGTAGCTATTGAAATGGTCACCTCCTTATTCCCATCAATTTTTAAAAAAATTTAGCACTATAATAATATTTTTTTTAAAACCCATTCTGTCCATAAAATAAGAATCATTTCAATCATTAAGAGTTTTCAAGTGGAGCAAAGAAATTGCAAAGACGGTCACTGAGAGCATTTTTCTCCTTTCCTTTCCAAATAAAATTGTGCCAAGGACTCCACATTTTCAAGTCACAAGACAATATTCAACAAATAATACAAAAATGATGATATTACTGCTTATTTAACCATTCCTTCTCAAGTGATTTACACTAACAAAAACACGTAATCCTTTATTGTATTAAATAAACACTAAAACATTCAACCAGTTATAGTGCTTTTAGGTCAGGCTTGGAATATCTCTGGGACCGCCTTCTGCCGCACGAATCCCAGCGACCAGTTAGGTCCCACAGAGTTGGCCTTCTCTGGGTCCCGTAGACTAAACAATGATTGTCTGGCGGAACCCAGGGGAAGAGCCTTCTCGGTGGTGGCCCCAACCCTCTGGAACCAGCTCCCTCCAGAGATCAGAATTGCCCCCACCCTCCTTGCCTTTCGTAAGCTCCTTAAAACCCACCTCTGTCATCAGGCATGGGGGAACTGAACTATTCCTTCCCCCCAGACTTATACAATTTATGCATGGTATGTTTGTGTGTATGTTTGCTTTTAAATAAGGGTTTTTAATTATTTTAACATTAGATTTGTTATATGCTGTTCATTATTGTTGTTAGCCGCCCCGAGTCTACGGAGAGGGGCAGCAGACAAATAAAATAAAATAAAATAAAATAAAATAAAATAAAATAAAATAAAATAAAATAAAATAAAATAATAAAATAAAATAAAATAAAATAAAATAAAATAAAATAAAATAAAATAAAATAAAATAAAATAAAATAAAATAAAATAAAATAAAATAAAATAAAATAAAATAAAATAAAATAAAATAAAATAAAATAAAATAAAATAAAATAAAATAAAATAAAATAAAATAAAATAAAATAAAATAAAATAAAATAAAATAAAATAAAATAAAATAAAATAAAATAAAATAAAATAAAATAAAATAAAATAAAATAAAATAAAATAAAATAAAATAAAATAAAATAAAATAAAATAAAATAAAATAAAATAAAATAAAATAAAATAAAATAAAATAAAATAAAATAAAATAAAATAAGTGATAGGACTATGCCAGAGTTGAACTGTGGGCTGCAATCCCCAATGGAAAAATAAGCAACTAATAAGGTATCAACATCATTTTTTAAAGGATGATCAGGCTTACCAAGCAAAGCAGGAACACGTCAAAACTTATTCCTACTTTGTCTGGACAAGCTCATAGAAGGCTTACCCAGAAAAGTATGGGAAAAAACCCACAATAAGTTTTCAGAGATGGCTAAACTTGTGGCTGGACTCTATCCATCTTTCAAAACCATCAGCCAATCCCAACAGCATAATTGTTTCCTGTGTGAAGTAGAAAGCCATAATTGGTGCAGTGTCTAGAAGTATCTAAGAAGAATTTGGAAAATAATGGAGTTTCGTTGTCAATGTGAAGAAAGTTTAGCCAGTTGGTCTCTTTTGCTTTTGTGAAGAGGAAGACATTCAGTTACTGGCCACCAGCTAAGCCCTGGTTGACTGACACTATTCTAACCTTAGCTCCTGACAAATTGTTGGTTCTGTGTATGATCATATCCCTGTGATCATATCCCTGTGTTTATAATATTCTGCTGAATAAATCTCAAGTGAGATTTAAACTGGATTTACTAGGATTGGGAGGAAAGAAAGGATGGTTTTCTGAAAGATCCCATACTTAACCAGAACATTTAGAAAACATGGAATTAAGTACAAATTACATCTGTTTCTCTCTCTGTCTTATGACCAGACGGAAGGCAATTGGAATATGGGAATAACAGAGCAAAAGTCCCATAGGTGCTTTTTCAAGAGGCAGTTGGATTTTCTGGTTTATCTTTGAAGATATTTCACTTCTCATCCAAGGCGGATGAGAAGTAAAACGTTTCCAAAGAAAAACCAGAAAGTCCAGTTGCCACTTGAAAAAACACCTTTGGGACAACCATGAATGACTGAGAAACTCCATAAACAGGGCAAAATATGTCCTTAATGCTTTCTTTATTTTTATTTTTTCTTCTCCAAACTGCTTTCTGGAAATGTACCACACTGCAAAGTTGCAAATGGAAAGACATTTTGGCAGTGTGCTGATAGACTAAAGGGATATTTAGCTCAGATTAGGAGCCGTTTCTTTAAGAGATTGCGTTAGGGAAATGTAGCAACAAACTGCACTCTGTGTAATCTAGTCCATGACATGTGACCCCATTTATGTGTTCTTATTGGCCATCAAGCTATACCTTGGCAACTGGGTAATTGTGCCGTGCTCTCCAACAACCATAGAGCTATGAAAATATTTGCTGACCCCTCGCATCCTGGACATAAATTGTTTCAACTCCTACCCTAAAAGCACTGCACATCAAGACAACTAGACACAAGAACAGTTTTTTCCCCAAACGCCATCACTCTGCTAAACAAATAATTCCCTCAATACTGTCAAAACTATTTACTAAGTATGCACTACTATTACTTTTTTCTTATCATTACTATCACCCATCTCCTCCCATTTATGACTTTATGACTGTAACTTGTTGCTTACATCTTTAAGATATAAGATATTAATATTGATTGTTTCCTGATTGCTTATTTGATGCCTACGACAATCATTAAGTTATTGCTATTCTTTATTATTCTTGATAAATCTCTATTTTTCTTTATGTACACTGAGAGCATATGCACCAAAGATAAATTCCTTGTGTGTCCAATCACACTTGGCCAATAAAGTCTTACAAAGAGCCATGTTGTAGCCTGCAGATAGGAGAAATAAATCTATTTTCATCTATGTTTAATGGGACAGATTATGGACAAAAGATCTGAGGAATTTCATCTCTTAGTAAGCCTGATATGGAGATACCAGACAATAAATATAATCTGTATGATTTACCCATTTGCATGGAGTTTTATCTGACTGAGAAAAGCATTTCTAAGCTTGGACCAGAATAGGCAGATTCCATGTGTACAGTTTCAATCACTCCCTAGTCGCATGATTCACAAAATGGTCACTTCTGACCATTTAGAGGAACAGCAAGGTTCAAATAAAAAAGGAATCTTTTATCTGTGTTGAAGATTGAAGGACTAAAGCCAGAGCCTGGGAATAAAAAAACATTGATTTCAGAAGGATGTGCTACTTCTGAAAACCCGGCACAGAACTACGCATACTTATCTTGACAGGTCTACCTAATATCATGTCACATCTGAATAGATCAGTGCAATATTACTCGGTCTGTCATGTAGATGGTTGAGTGGTTCAGGGTGGGTAATTTGTAGTGGGTGGGACATTTATTCTATTTTTTATTCTATTTTTTATTCTATTTTTAAATTTACCTATTCTGATTTTATGTATGGCGGGACTGGTCTCTGGGTGTCACACGACTTTTGTTGCCAATGACAATTCATTGTTTTTGACAATGACAATAAATTTATTATTATTATTATTATTATTATTATTATTATTATTATTATTATTAGTGGGGCAGCCTCCCCTAGGTGTCCGTGGAGCAATATGGGGGTGGGGGGGTGCATGACCCTGGGATACGTGAAGATATGAAGTGTAGATAACAAACCCTTCAGAGACACCATGGAAAAATATTTAACAAGGATGAAAAGAAAGGAGGAGAGAGACGGAGATAATGAGACAAACATAAGTCTCCTGAAAGCTTATGGAGCGCTTGGCTTCACGGTGGGAGACGAGGAAAGACGGGTATGTTTATTATGTCTAAAATTATTAGCAGCGGACAGCATGAAGCCAAATAAATTAAGGTGTCACTTAAACACATTACACCCCAATCACATTGATAAGTTTTTTCAATGTGCCAAATATTGCAAACAATCGTCCTGGCAGAGAGTTGGGGGGCAGGCAAAATGTTTACTTTTAAAAAATTATTTACAGAAAATAATTGAGAAACACTGGAATAGATGGACTTAATGTTGTACTATAAGGATATGCTGAGGAATTATTGGGCACAAAAGAAGCTGAAGGAAGTGGCTGCATTGCATGCAAGATGACTGAAATATGTTAAGTAGTCATGATAAAAACAGACCTTTTTCAAGGAACACCAGAACTGTCACTCCCTCTTCCCCCCGAATGTGTCAGACCATGACCAGAACATTGTAAACCACTTCCTGTTCTTGAAGATTTACTTTTGGAAAGCTACTAAATAAATGGCTGGTTGGATACATATTGGAAGGAAAATGGATTATTTCAATATCCTCCAGAAAGCTCCAATTTTGCAGCAAGCTATAATGTAAGATTCAGCACAGTGAAAAGAGAAAGAACAAATGGTGTTTGTTACTCTGAAGACATTTTGCTAGAATAGCAAAGAGCTGATAGAATCTTCAGCAAGTATTTCACTGGCTTTGAAAATTCATTGTAACTGGTAATGAAATAGTAGAAACTGTTTGTTTAAAGTGACCAGATCACGAGTTAGGTAACGCAGGTGGTGGGGGGGGAGGAAGAGACGGACTACTGACAAAACTCAAAATGCTCAAAAAAGCTTGCCTGTTCTTCCCCATGAAGACATAGCTGGCAGAAGGCAGCGGCTTGGAGGGCGACCACAGGGCCCCTGTCTTGTAGGCATCGCTGGAGGGCTTGGAGGGCTGGAGGGAGACTTCAGTGGGAGTTGTGGGTCCTGCAGCGTCAGGACAGATTTGGCCCATCGGTTTGGGGCACAGAGGCAGCTTGGGTCTGCTTGCCGGCTTGCAGAAAGCCCAGCAGCAGGAGGGCTCGACAGGCAGGGCATCACGGCGGCGGCGTTGGGGGCACTGTGGAGGCGGAGCGAGTGAGCACACTTCTGCAAACTGTCCACCCAAAAAAAAGTGGGACTTTTTAAAAACGACGCAGGACACGGGATCATGCAGAATGCAGCTACGAGAGCAATCATGGGCTTTCCCAAATATGCCCATGTTACACCAACACTCCGCAGTCTGCATTGGTTGCCGATCAGTTTCCGGTCACAATTCAAAGTGTTGGTTATGACCTATAAAGCCCTTCATGGCACCGGACCAGATTACCTCAGGGACCGCCTTCTGCTGCACGAATCCCAGCGACCAGTTAGGTCCCACAGAGTGGGTCTCCTCCGGGTCCCGTCAACCAAACAATGTCGCTTGGCGGGACCCAGAGGAAGAGCCTTCTCTGTGGCGGCCCCGACCCTCTGGAACCAACTCCCCCCAGAGATTAGAATTGCCCCCACCCTCCTTGCCTTTCGTAAGCTGCTTAAAACCCACCTCTGCCGCCAGGCATGGGGGAACTGAGATACACTTTCCCCCTAGGCCTTTACAATTTTATGCATGGTATGTCTGTATGTATGATTGGTTTTTATATAATGGGTTTTTAACTGTTTTTAGTATTGGATTTTGTTATATACTGTTTTGCTGCTGTTGTTAGCCGCCCCAGGTCTGCAGAGAGGGGCGGCATACAAATTCAATAAATAAATAAAATAAATAAATAGATAAACATTCCTAAAAAGTGGGATGTCTGGTCACCTTATATTTGTTCCTCCTCATACCTACCCTGCTATCCTGTCTTTTGTAGATTTAGTGTTTCCTGATATTTAGGCATTACTGGCTATTTCTCTCCCAGGGATGAGAAAAATATCTATTCAGAACAGTATTGGGTTGCTAGGCAGTATGGGGCCACACTGTGTACCAGTAACAAAAATGGAGCTATGCACGCAGCTCTATGTTGCCAGGCATGCATGCATGAGATTTCAGCAATTTTTTGCACATGCGCGGAAGCAAAAAAAAATCACCAAAATGTCATGCAGGGATCCTGTCGCAAGATTTTGCTTCTTGTGCATGCACAGAAGCAAAATCTCACTGAGCATGCACAAGTGCATGCTGGAGACGACGCAGAGCTGCACGTGCATCATTCCAGTAGTGGCGATAAGTAGCAACTTCCGCCTGGTTCAGAACATATCTTCATTCACACCTTCCATGGATATAAAGTGCCTCCTCTCTCTGCTAAGCTAAATGAGTCTATTGCAGTGATGGTGAACCTTTTTTCTCAGGTGCCGAAAGAGCATGTGCATGCGCTACCATGCATGTGTGAGTGCCCACACCCATAATTCAATGCCTGGGAAGGGCGAAAACAGCTCTCCCACCCCCCCTGGAGGCCCTCTGGAGGCCAGAAACGGCCTATTTCCCAACTTCTAGTGGGCCCAGTAGGCTCATGTTCCACTCTCCCCAGGCTCCAAAGGCTTCCCTGGAGCTGAAGGATTGTAAAAATGCCCTCCCCCATCTCCCCGGAGGCTCTCTGGAAGCCAAAAACACCTCCCAGAGCCTCTGTGTGAGCCAAAAATGAGCTGGCCGGCACACACATGTATATTGGAGCTGAACTAGGGGAACGTCTCATGTGCCAGCAGATATGGTTCTGCATGCCACCTGTGGCACCCATGCCATAGGTTCACCATCCCTGGTCTATTGTAAGGTTTTGTTTTGTATTGCTGTGGGTGTAAGAGGGAGCTTTTTGTTTGTATTTGTTTGTTTGGTGGCAATGATTTTTCGATTTTTCCCCACTCCCCCAAAACCTCCAAACATTTCATGATATATCTTGAAACTCCCCCAAACTTTTAAATATCTTCCCGCCTTAAAGCAGCACTTTTTTCTGCTTAATTCCGTAGCTGTTTGTGGCAATAGGATATTTCACATTAAGTTTTGCTTATAGTTCTACAAACAGCAGGAATCGGATCACTTTCATTTTTCCAACTTCCAGAATCAAATAGTCTCTTGTTTTTTCTTTAGCCTGGCTTATTTCCCACAACTTTTTTTTTTCTACCCCTCACTGATTACCTAAACTGATGGTCCGTAATCCATAGCTCATTCGTGGAAAACCCCTGAACATCTTTTTCATCATGCACTCACATTCAACTTTCTCTTCTGTCTCAGAAATAAAGGAAGTTCCGACTTGCTTCTGAGAACTCCCTCTCTCTGCCATTCAAAATGCAGGGTGCGTGTGGCCTGGAAGCACGTTTACAGGCAGCTTGTTCCGAGTGGGAGCAAGGCTATTTTTCACGTATGTTTCCAGACATGAGTCAAACCCGGTTTGGAGTTATTACGGCTGCAGAAGTAAGATTTCATGTGTGTCATGACAGCTTTTGGAAATAGCAGAGTGTCTTGCCAAGTCACACAGGAGAGTGGAATGAATCTAAAGGAACAAAACCATCCCCATTTGGGGAGATAGCCTTTATTCGTCATGTATATAAATATTATATATGTATATAAGATTGAAGTATGACTAGTGTCAAATTGATGCCTTCACCCTCCACTTTCTTACCACATCCCCCAGTGGTAAAATGTTTTAGGGCATAGTAATTCCTTATTCAGGCTTCATCACTATCGGGACAGTGATTACTGAGCAACTAAAGAGATTTGAACAGATCTATCATCTCCCCCCAGCTTCTCTGTGACTCAGTTTCTTCCACAAATGAGCATTTTCTCACTTGCATCTAACCGCAGGGCAAACGTGTCCCAAGCAACATGTTGGGTCCTCATGCTGGTGACTTCACCTGAACCACAACCCACCCCTAGGGTCCTCAGATTTACCAGTATTAAAGTCATGTAATATTAATTTCAAACTTAATAATACTTAATAATTTGTTTTTCCCTTATTCTTCTCCCTAATCATAGAAACATAGAAACTGACGGCAGAAAAAGATCTCATGATCCATCTAATCTGCCCTTCTACTATTTTCTGTATTTTATCTTAAGATGGATATATGTTTATCCCAGGCATGTTTAAATTCATTATCTGATTATGCCGCCTCCCCCCCCCCCATTCCTCTATATATCTGGTGAGAAAGTATGAAGAAGAGGGTATTACATTCACTTGAAGCTAGGTACCATGACCGAAAGGACCTTATATACTAATATAAGTCCTAAATTATGAGTTATGTTGTTTGGTTTTAAATGATGGGGTTTTATATGTTTTTTTCTCTTTTAATATTAGATTTGTTCCACTGTAACATTGTTTTTATTATTGTTGTGAGCCGCTCCGAGCATAGTTCCCTCTAAGCTGAGCAGTGAGCAATCGCTCACTTAAAAATCATCCTCAACTCAGAGTTTTCCAAACCTGCCCAGAAGCCGAGAGGGAAAGAGTGAGAGGGAAGGAGAGAGAGAGGAAGAGAGGAAGAGAGAGAAACAGATAGAAAAAAGAGAGGTAGGAAAAGAGAAAGAAAAAGAATGGGAGTAAGGAAGAGAGAAAGAAAATCAAAATCTAGTTTGAAACTAGCTCAACTATTTAAGTGGCATTTTGATATTGATAGAGTTGCCCTATTATGAGCTCACTGTTATAGACACATAGTACTATTTTATTTTGAAATTCTCTGAGGCAAAACAGGGTGGGTTTTTTATTTGTTTGTTTGTTTATTTCTTTATTTGTTTATTTGTTTGTTTGTTTGTTTATTTATTTATTATTTCTGTGCCGCCCAATCCCGAAGGGACTGCCGCTCAGACACTATACTTTTCCGCCCACCCCCCAAAAAAATTAGAGGGAACACTGGCTCCGAGTCTTCGGAGAGGGGCAGCATACAAATCTAATAAATTATTATTATTATTATTATTATTATTATTATTATTATTATTATTATTATTATTATTATTCAAGTGAATATGAGCAGTAATGGGCTGCTGCCCCCATGGCGGGGGGGCGATGCAGTGAGGGTAGTAAATTTATGCACTGTTTATTGAATACTTAATAGGGGTTTTTTTATGGTCCTTCCTTCTCTAGTACCTTAGTATGATCCTTAACTACTTTTAAAATAGGAAATAATGAAATAGTATGTTTTTATCCATAAACTCTTTAATCGTTTTAATCATTATCTAGAACTGAACTTTTATAGCAATTAAAGAAAATTGAGCTACTCGCCTAATCTGTTAGAATACTGAACCTTGTGGGTTCAGCACAAAACCTTAAAATTACTGTGCTCCTCAATAAATAGTGCTGTCTATCATATGTCCTACTGTGTTACTGTGCCCCTCAATAAATAGTGCTGTCTATCATATGTCCTTTTTACGGCTATACAAATAATGTGACTTAATCAACGGAAAAAGAGTCCAAGCACTTATTTGAAAACTTATCTTGGTCAGTAAGCCACTCCCACCCAGTCCCATGACTTTTATGCCATCCACTGTCACATGATTGCCAAGCCACTCCCTCCTGGTCACATGGCCAGCAGGCCACACCCACAAAATAAGCTACGCCCACAGTGTGGCAGTAAATTTTGGCAGCCCATCACTAAATATGAGCATAGTTTTCTCCCAGAGATCAATTAGAGCACACAGAGTTGGCCTCCTCCAAGTCCCATCAGCTAAGCAATGCAGGTTGGCGGGATCGGGGGGGAGGGCCTTCTCTGTCGCCACCCCGGCTCTATGGAATCAACTCCCCTCCAATGTCCATACTGCTATGCCGGCAGGCCTGGGGGCCCTAAATCAACTACTAGCTTGACCGTGTGTATGAATCTGTATAAATGGCAAGTGCGCGGGTTGTTGAGTTGTTGAGTTATTCTATGTTCTATGTTAATATGTTCTATTAAAGCACTATGAGTTTTAATTAAGGTTTTAGAACATAGATTGTTTTTTTCTTGACTTCTTTTTCTTGTTGTTTGTAATTTATATTGTTGTAAGCCGCCCTGAGTTCTTTGGGATTGGACGGCATAGAAGTCAAATTAAATAATAAAAATTCCAGTTGTCTGTGACTATTGTTAGGCAAATCCCACCTGGTTGCAGCATCGCATGGTCACTTGACTGCCACTTGTGACCTTCTACCCACTTCCACATTGAGTTTGCTTGTCAGAAGCCATCAGTGAAGGTTGCAAAGGGTGATCACATGACCGTGGGATTTTGCAATATCATAATATTGAATCACAATCATGAGACTGTGGAAACACTGCGATGGTTGCAACTATGATGGTCCATGCCAAGTACCCAGCACCCTAATAATTTCAAATGAGTACTGTCTATATGCCAGGTGTTCACTATCTCTGGTTCATGAATGCATTGAAACTGTTACGTCATCACATTGCATTGATCCTAGGGACATGAGTGGCTTCATTTTATTTATTTATTAAATTTTTAATAAATTTAATTAAATTAAATCAAAGTCGATGTTTGCCCCAGGTTATTTAGATCTTTTTCTCCTCTTCTCTCAAAAACTTCAGCGTCCCAATTAGGCCACTTGGTGCATCATATTATTGTTTTATTGAATTCACTCATGGAAATAATATTGATCTTATAGAAATTTCCCATGCTTTTTATTGGCCTAGTTTGTACTCAGCCACTGGAATTTACTTGTATTGGCAGTTCTGTGATAGCAAAAACTTCAGAAGAGAAGGATTTAGGGGTAGTGAGCAGTATGGTCGGGCAGTAGGAAAAGCAAGTAGGATGCTTGGCTGCATAGCTAGAGGTATAACAAGCAGGACGAGGGAGATTGTGATCCTGCTGTATAGAGCGCTGGTGAGACCACATTTGGAATACTGTGTTCAGCTCTGGAGACCTCACCTACAAAAGGATATTGACAAAATTGAACGGGTCCAAAGACAGGCTACAAGAATGGTGGAAGGTATCAGGAAATACTTAATGAACTCGATCTGTATAGTCTGGAGGACAGAAGGAAAAGGGGGAACATGATCGAAACATTTAAATATGTTAAAGGGTTAAATAAGATTCAGGAGGGAAGTGTTTTTAATAGGAAAGTGAACACAAGAACAAGGGGACACAATCTGAAGTTAGTTGGGGGAAAGATCAAAAGCAACATGAGAAAATATTATTTTACTGAAAGAGTAGTAGATCCTTGGAACAAACTTCCAGCAGACGTGGTTGGTAAATCCACAGTAACTGAATTTAAACATGCCTGGGATAAACATATATCCATCCTAAGATAAAATACAGGAAATAGTATAAGGGCAGACTAGATGGACCATGAGGTCTTTTGCTGCTGTCAGTCTTCTATGTTTCTATGTCCCATAAGATTTACAATTCAAAACAATTATTTGTGTTCTGTACTATATAGGCACATTTCCCAAGTTGGCTTAGATCTGCATCCAATCAAGCAGCTGAAATTTATACGGCACTAGCCAGGAGGAGATTAAATGAGAAACCTTGCTCTACTGTATTTGTTTCACAAGAACATCATGTTGAGGCAAAGATCCAAACGCAATTAAAAATACAAAATCCGCATTATTGCACTACTAAATGTGCAATATTAGTAGATAGTGAAATGGGTGGCGTATACATTTAATAAAATAAAATAATAAACAAATAAATAAAATAATAAACAAATAAATAAAATAAAATAGGGCTAAACCAGGGGTGAAATTCAATTTTTTTTCCTACCAGTTCTGTGTGTGTGGTTTGATCTGCATGGCAGGGGAAGGATATTGCAAAACGAGTCCCATAGGATTGGGCAGCATATAAATTTAAATAATAAATAAACAAATAAAATCTCCATTTCCACCCCACTTCTGGGAGAAGGATATTGCAAAAGCTCCATTCCCACCCCACTCTGAGCCCAGCCAGAGGTAGTATTTGCCAATTCACCGAACTACTCATCATTTCTGCTGAATTTCACCCCTGGGCTAAACTTGGCAAAGATAAATTGGAGTCCCATTCCCAATGTAGCACAAATAGTCCAGTGTATGATATATTTATATCTATCTTTCTTTTTCTTTTTTTATTTACATTTATTCGTGATTAATGAACATCGAGTTGTCTGGGTATTTAGTTTGCTTAACAATACATATTACCTTCTTAATCTCCACCTCTTTTCCCCAACCATTGATAAAACAGATTCCATGTTTGATAATATTCTGCATCTCCTTCCTGGTTAATTCTTAATGTCAATGTGTCCATTTCTGCACACTTTAGTATTTTAAAATTGTTTCTTCATCTCGTGGGGTTTCTTCATTTTTCCAGGATTGCGCAAATAGAATCCCCATTGCTGTCAAAATGTGCAATATTAAATATATACTTTTCTTATCTAGTTTACCTGGTATCATACCTAATAAAAATTATTCAGGTTTAAAATCTACATGTTTCCTATCATCTTTTCCAGGCATTTGTGTATTCCACCCCCCAAAAAAATTCATTTTACCACACGCCCACTACTACATACTACATATGATAGTATGTGCCTATATTTTTTATTACATTCCCAACATTTCCTAGACATGCATTTTAGCTAATCCTGGCTGGTGGTAAGTGCCATCTTACCAAGTGTCATATTATTATTATTATTATTATTGTTGTTGTGAGCCGTCCCGAGTCTGCGAAGAGGGGCGGCATACAAATCTAATATATTATTATTATTATTATTATTGTTGTTGTTGTTGTTGTTGTTGTTGTTGTTGTTGTTGTCGTCATCATCTATAAAACATTTCATATAAAACTTCTTTATATGGGGTTGCCATTGTTAGTTTATAATTCCTTTTCCATAAATTTTGCCACTCCTCTAGTTCTATATTAGGGGCCAAAACAAATTTCATTATACCATTCTATCTTTTATTTGATCATTTTCCATTTTGTATAAGAAAAAGTTAGATAACTTCTTAATTACTTTTTGATCTGAATTCAACAGTGTTTGATCAAAGTGTGCTTGCCCATTATAAAAGTCAAACTTTTTCACATCTGAGTCATATCTAGATTGAATTTGCAATTGAAACCACCATGATAATTTTATATGTATCTTTCAAAATACTTTCCCCATTTTCTCTGAAAAGCATTGAATAAAGCTGGAAATAATATTAGTAATATGTATTTCTGGAGAACTGCATCACAGTTCTCCAGAAAGGTTTACACGTCAGTCACATCTGTAATATACATTAATCATCTTGTGTATTGTTGTATTTCGCAAAACATAATAGAAATCAGCTGTCAAGGAACATATGGCACTTGAAAATTATCATTGTAATTGCAGCCATTTTCTATCAAAGCTGCATAACAAAGTTTCACATAAAAGGTCATACATTAAATGAGTTTTCCCATTACCTTCCTAATCTCTCAAGATTGTTAATTAGCTTGACATTTATCACTGAAACAATGTACAGGTAAATAGGAAATCAGATATTATTTTAAAATACTTAAAAATCATCAATTATTTTTTTAAATTATGTCTTAATTCATAAACTACAGTGTTCCCTTGCCACTTTGCGGTTCACTGCTCGCGGCTTCGGTGCATCGCGGGTTTTTGTGAGAGCCGTGTGCGCATGCACGATCAGGGGCTTGCGGTATCTGCCGGGATTCTAGGGCTGCCCTGAGGTCGGGAGGCTGTGGCAGAGCTGAGGGGGAAGTGGAAAGCTCACCATCTTCTGCCTCGGTGCGTCAGAATGAAGCAGAGGACGGGGGGAGGCCTTGACAGCCGGAATTCTAGGGCTGCCCGGGGATCGGGAGGCTGTGGTGGAGCTGAGGGGGAAGTGGAAAGCTCACCAACCTCTGTCTTGGTGGGTTTTTCTGCTCTGGAAGAGATGAGGGGAAGCAAGGCAGGCGTCTCCTTTCTTCCCCTCCGGATCCCTGAGAGCTTTCAAGGAGGCGGCTGCAGAGGCCAAGGGCATCAATACAACAAAACTTCACTGTTTAACATTTCTCATCTGATCTCCGCCTACAGAAGACCCTTTAATATTTCAAAAATGCCTTGCGTCTCTACTTCGTAGTTTTCCGTTTATCGCGAGTGGTCCTGGAACCTAACCCCCGCGATAAATGAGGGATCACTGTATAGGTTTAATGTAGTACAATCAAATTCTTCTTCTCGGTACAGTAGTATGAAACAGATCCCAAAATAAACGAAAGGGGTACTGGAAGCACTGGATTCAAAATTCTTCAGATTCCTTGTGAATGTTTACCTCACGGAGATTTTTTAATTTTATTTTTAGTCTTAACAAAAGCCACATGAGAGGATTTTTGCTTAAAAAAATAACAACCAGAGGAAAATGGGGAGAAAGTACATCTCCACCTTCTTCTTCAACTGGCAAAGTGGTGGAGAAATTATGACAGTTCTCTTCCCCACCCATTTTAGGATTGCACAGGAAATCTCTTAAAATTTAATACGTGACTGACTATCAAGCTCCATGATGTGAAGCCTGCTTTTCTGCATAAAACTTAATTTAATGGAGAAAAACACCCTTGACTTTTGCAATCGGATATGTACTTTCCAAACCTGGGATAATTCCAAGTAGATTGTCTTGTACCCAAGGTGAAGCAACAAAAGCTAATATAACAGACTCTATTCAACACGTCCCATGAAATTCTGATTCCAATTTGTTGGTTGAGAGTTCCAGCATGATGTAAACAACATCTAAAAGAAGGAAAACTCTTTGCACTTCTATTGACACATCTAATGGAGAAAGGAAGAAGACAGGGGATTTGATTCAAGTATTTGATTTGAAGGGATTTGATCCTCTACTCGCAACAGAATACTCTACGCAACTAGACTGACAATCCTAGGTTTAGAAAGTTTAGATCTACGTTGCCTTGAACACGATTTAATAACCGAGTAGTTGATGCATGGAACTCACTACTAGACTCTTTAGTATCATCATTACCTAACTCCCAAAACTTTACCTTTAGACTATCCACTGTTGACTTCTCCCGATTCCTAAGAGGTCAGTAAGGGGTGTGCATAAGTGCACCAGCGTGCCTTCCGTCCCCTGTTTCTCTTTTACTAGTATCATGTATATAAATATTATTATATCTTTCTATATCACCAATACGTACTTGACAAAACATAAATAAAGATAGATAGATAGATATAGATAGATGATAGATAGATAGATAGATAGATAGATGATAGATAGATAGATAGATGATAGATAGATAGATAGATAGATAGATAGATAGATAGATAGATAGATAGATAGATAGATAGATAGATAGATAGATAGATAGATTCAGAGCTGTCCTTCGGAACAGACCCCAACTGGTTTCCTCAGACATGTTTCTTAGATAGATGGTGAGCAAGGCATTCTGATAGTGATTGGGCAGACAGAGATGACAAATCTGTACTCATAATGATTTCCATCATTTAGAGAGCATCAGGCTGGGAAAAGCAATTTTGGGGAGGGACCAGTCAAATTTTGTCTCATTCCTGGATGCCTAAAAGCAATTACAGTTAGACTAGCTGCCGAAAATTAGTTTTTAAAAACTTCTAGGAATCATTTGGATGGAATAATCGTTGCCAATGAGAACTCCCTTCTTTCCAATGATTCAGCCATGGGTATCTTGAGGGTAGATCCTCCCGTCCACCTCCACATCTACTCATGTATTTAAAAGTAATTTGTTAATTCTATCCTCTAACCTTTTCTGGAAAGCTAATACCACTACAATGTCATCATTTGGTTCACCAGAGCTTTATTTGAAACAGAAGCTTACCAACCACAAGGAAACTAGTATTTGTGTCTGGAGTGACAAATGAGTTCAGACTCCAGTAGTTTTTTGAACATCTTTCAAGAACTGATGTTCCTGGAATCTGTGACCATAAACACCAGTAGACACCAATTCGATTATTTCAGTTTTACTTGCTATATTCCAAAAGTCCACACACAAAAAAATATTTAGCAATCTACAACAGGTAATATTTATATATGAAGAAAATAATCTTCAAAAGGATAATACAGTGATCCCTCGAGTTTCGCGATCTTGATCTTCGCGAAACGCTATATCGCGATTTTAAAAAAAATATTAATTTTTTAAAAACCCACTTCCGCGTTTGGCTTCGGGAGTCAGCTGGGAAGCGGCGCGGCTGTTTTAAAAGGTCGCAGCCGGCCTGGGGGGCTTCCCAGCACCCCCCCGAACCCGGGTGGCCGGGCGAGCAGCGAGCGAACGGCGGGCGAGCGGGTGCTGGGGGGGCGGGGGCAGCCGACATTCAAAGCAATCTGTCAGCTTCCGCACTTTCGTCGCTCCCCACCTCCACCATCTGCGCATGCGCGGCCATTGAAAAAAGGGCGCGCATGCGCAGATGGTGTTTTTACTTCCGCAACCCTACATCGCGAAAAATCGATTATCGCGAGGGGTCTTGGAACGGAACCCTCGCGATAATCGAGGGATCACTGTATTGTGTTTAAGTACTAAAATATTCATTCACCTATAACTGGAGAGGAAGCATAGACCACCAGATGTCACTGAGTTACAGCTTCTATTTTTCTGTTTTCTGTTAGTCATAATAATTTGGGGGTCATAAATCTGAAAACATGTATAGCTGTAGACAAGATAAACAAGAATAAAACAACATAAATATTGAAAATATGAACAGTTTGGTACAATATTTATCAACTTTATTCCTTAAATTAATGTTGGTCTTGGTTTTTTTTAATTTAGTTTTATTATTTTGCCTTTGAGACAGTCTTGATTTCTGGCTCCTGCAGGTAAGGGAACTATGTTAAAAAATGAAACTATGTTTGCACAGTACAGAATTTGAACATATAAAATCATATTGAAGTTGGGCTGAACCAGTAGTGGGTTCTCTTACCTATGCTACCTGTTGTGGTTAGCTCTGGCCCAGCTCCTGCCCCAAGGACTGTGGATGTGGGAGAGACATCCACATGCTGCAGGCCTGTTTTGCTCCCAGTGGAATCTGCAGATGAAGGCTCCTCTGACCAAGGAGACATGAGTGACAGGGAGGAGGAGAGTGGGGCAGACAGCTCAGAAGGAGATCAATTATCTAGCTCCTCCTTGGATTCGGAACAAGAGTTAATGATACAGCCACGCATGCGGAGAGCGATGCATAGGCAACAACAACTGAGAGATTATTATCAAAGAAAATGAGGCCACCTGTGGTTGGGTGGGGCTGTGGTAATTAGTGAGGCTGCTAGAAATAGCAGCCTGTGGGTTTGGCCATTGTGGAGGATTATCTGATCCTTGTGTTTCGTGGGGTCGTTATCAGGTTGGAATAGTACCCTGCAGCCCAGTCACCAAAGGGAAGGGATCTGCTTCAATATAGAAACATAGAAACATAGAAGTCTGACGGCAGAAAAAGACCTCCTGGTCCATCTAGTCTGCCCTTATACTATTTTCTGTATTTTATCTTAGGATGGATATATGTTTATCCCAAGCATGTTTAAATTCAGTTACTGTGGATTTATCTACCACGTCTGCTGGAAGTTTGTTCCAAGGATCTACTACTCTTTCAGTAAAATAATATTTTCTCATGTTGCTTTATGTCACAGTACATGTTGGCATTCATGGTTCCCTCAATGAACTGTAGCTCCCCAGTGCTGGCAGCACTCATGCAGCCCCAGACCATGACATTCCTACCACCATGTTTGACTGTAGGTAAGACACACTTGTCTTTCTACTCCTCCCCTGGTTGCCACACATGCTTGACACCATCTGAACCAAATACGTTTATCTTGGTCTCATCGAACCACAGGACATGGTTCCAGAAATTCATGTCCTTAGTCTGCAAACTGTTTGCGGGCTTTCTTGTGCATCATCTTTAGAAGAGGCTTCCTTCTGGGATGGCAGCCCTATACATTAATTTGATTCAGTATGTGGCGTATGGTCTGAGCATTGACAGGCTGACTCCACCCCAATTCTTCAACCTCTGCAGGAATGCTGGCAGCACTCATATGTCTATTTCCCAAAGCCAACCTCTGGATATGATGCTGAACATGGGCACTCAACTAATTTGGTCAACCATGGCGAGGCCTGTTCTGAGTGGAACCTGTCTTATTAAACCACTGTACGGTCTTGGCCACTGTGCTACAGCTAAGTTTCAGGGCTTTGACAATCTTCTTAAAGCCTATGCTATCTTTATGTAGAGCAACAATTCTTTTCTTCAGATCTTCAGAGAGTTCATGGGCATGAGATGCCATGTTGAACTTCCAGTGACCAGTATGAGAGAGTGAAAGTGATAACACAAAATTTAACACACCTGCTGCCTCTTCACACCTGAGACCTTGTACCACTAATAAGTCACATGACACCAGGGAGGGAAAATAGCTATTTTGACATTATCACTAAGGTGCGTACTCACTTTTGTTGCCAGCAGTTTAGACATTAATGGCTGTGATTTCCATTATTTTGAGGGGACAGCACATTTACACTGTTGTACAAGCTGTAAACTCAACACTTTACATTGTAGCCAAGTGTCATTTCTTCAGTGTTGTCACATGAAAATATATGTACTTAAATATTTACAAAATGTGAGGGGGCGTACTCACTTCTGTGACATACTGTAGGTGTTAATTCCATATTTTCTTCACCGCAGTGCCAGTAATATAGCTGCCTCCTCCCTAAGGATATGTGCATGTAGAACTTTTTAAAAAATTTATCCTGCTAAGTTTTGTGTACAGTTGATCTAATTGTTGAGATGCTGAAGATGATGGATAAGGAAGGAGCTTGCCTCCCCACTCTAGATAGTCATAAAAGCTTGTCCTTTTTCCTGTTTATTTTCTGTGTTTAGCTTGGCTCCAGGCACCTTCTGAACTAATATGATTCATCATTACCTTATATTACCGTGCATGAGAAAAGATCCTATCTGTCAAGATTTTATAAAATAACTCTCTGCACTTCCATTTGCAGCGAAAAACAGAAAGTAAACAGTAGACAACATAATCAAAGAGGCCACATGAACACATTCAAGCTTATCAGGATGGAACTTGTCTCCGGTGAATTTGCAATAATGTAAACAGATTACTTTTTTGATTTATCACTGCTTTGGACACTGATTTAAAAAGCTTTTTAACATTGTTCAATAGTCAAAAAAATCCTACAATATACAATAATTAAAATGAGCTACAACTGTCACTGTAGTTTTTTGTAAAATGTGGATCCTCCACATGGCACCACACCCTGCCCTGCCTGATTTCGATTTTAATTTTAAAACTATTTTAATTATTTCAGTAAGTTCAGTAGTTTTCATTAAGTGGGAAACTAGTGCATCAAAAGTGAATCACCAGGATTCGCTGGGGAAATTATCTGTGGAGAATGTGTGGAAGAAGTGGTAAATATGTAGAGAAGGAAAAAGAGAGTACATTATTGATGCAAAACATGAATAAAACTTTAACAGTAATGCAGGAGACCATGTTGAAACTGCAGGAACTGATTACAAATAATCATGTAGAACTCAAAACTGATATACGGAGATTAGAAAACCGACTGGAATCCGCACAAGCGGAAACACAAAAAAATGAGGAAAAAATAATGATAGTAGAAAAAAGGACAGAACAAAATGAAAAAAAATTGGAACAGGTCGATCAAAAACTCATAGAATCTTTACAAAATGTGAGGGGGCGTACTCACTTCTGTGACATACTGTAGGTGTTAATTCCATATTTTCTTCACCGCAGTGCCAGTAATATAGCTGCCTCGAAAATTCATTGATCCAATTGGAATTAGAGAGATCATCCTATTTCTTAAGATTTCAAAATGTGGTAGAGGCAGAAAATGAAAATCTTGGGGAGATTATGACAACAATAATCGCAGGGATATTACAAACTAACAGAGAGGAAGTCATAAACGAATTAGATGAAATATTCAGAATTAATACTAATTATGCGAGAAGACACCGATTACCCAGGGAAATACATTTAAGATTCGCTAGAAAGATCACAAGAGACAGGGTATACGCAGCGTCTAGAGAAGGGAAAATGAAATATAAAGGTAGAGAGCTAAATATCCTGAAACAAATTCCCAGAAAGATTAGAGAACGAAGAAGAGAATATAGAAATCTAGCCTCCCTCCTGAACAAAAAGGAAATAACATTTAGATGGATTACTCCAGAGGGGGTGATGGTAAAAATAGAAGGAAGGAGAGTGAAAGTCGATAATGCGGAAAAAGCACAAGAGATATACGAACGAATAACCTCCCTAGACTCAGAATTAGAAAGTGGAGATAGATTAGAATCAAGCAAAGACGAGGATATAGAAATAGACGGACAAATAGACAGGAAGCAAGGACCAGAGGAAATAGAGAGAGAAAAAGGGAAGGAAGAAGGGACTAAGACTAGATCACAAACAGCAGCTGCAGCAGAAAACTAGTGTTCTTGCTTTAGTTTTTTTTTTTCCTCCTTAAGAGGAACACTTAACTAAATGCTCTCAGACATTAAACTGATTTCAATAAATATAAATGGTCTTAATAACAATTGTAAGAGAAAAAAGGTCTTTCCAAACTCCTAAACCAGAAACTACAATTAATATGTTTGCAAAAAGTGCATATCAAATTGGCACATAAGAAATTTTTAGAATACACCAAACTAGGGGAATTACACGCTTCATTAGACGAAAATGAAAAAAAGGGGGGGAGTGGCCACATATGTGAAGAAAGAACTAAAACCAAAAGAAATTAAAACGGATCCCAAGGGAAGATATACAATGACAGAAATTGAAATTTTAGGGGGGGAAATACTATTGGTGAACATATACGCCCCGAACCAAGACTTAAAAGAATTTTATAAAAATATACATCAAATTGTGCTTCAAACTAACTATACAAACATCTGCATGGTAGGAGATTACAATGGAATTGTAGACCCAAAAATGGACCACAAAGCAGGGGGGGGGAAGCAAATTGAAAAGACCTACATTACCAAATACATTCAATAAAATGACTGAAGAATTAGATCTAACAGATACGTGGAGACTTAGACATCCAAAAGACAAACAATTCACCTTCCACTCAGGATCACATAATTCATTATCAAGAATAGATATGGCTTGGTTAAGCATAATCCTCTTACAATAACTTGGCAAGTAACAAAAAAAGAATATAGGAGATGGTCATTGAACACAAACTTACTACACGACCAGAAATATACAAAGATGATTAATAGAGAAATAAAACTATTTTTAGAGGAAAATAGGAAACAACCCACCACAACACAAATATTGTGGGACACGCTAAAGGCATACACGAGAGGAATAACAATATCATATGCAGCTAAAAAATCAAAGGAAGAAAAAGCAGAATACAATTACCACACAAATAGAATAGTAAACTTGGAAAAAAGTTTACAACAAGACCCCACAAATAACCAAACAATAAATTTACTAAGAGAAGCTAAATATAAAATAAATACTATAGAACAACAAGAACTTGCCAAAAACATAAAATACTTAAAACAAAAACACTTCAAATCGGCCAACAAACCGGGTACATGGCTTTCACAAAAGATTAAAAAAGTGAGAAGCGATAAACTAATTTATCAATTAGAAGATAAAAACGGAACACTACAATACGATGAACAGCAGAAAAAAGAAATAGTGAAAGATTATTACCAAAATTTATACAAAGAGGAATTAGTAGAATTTACAAAAATTGCCAAACATATAAACTAGAACAATATACTAAAGATAGAAGAGCCTGACAAACAACTTTTAAACATGAAAATAACTTTACAGGAAATTCAATCGGCTCTTAAAAAACAAAAAAATAATAAAACACCAGGACCAGACGGACTTCCAGGAGAATTTTATAAACATAATAAAGAACTATTTGAACCTATACTGCTAGAAATCTACAATGAAATCCTGGAACAAGCTAAAATCCCGAATACTTGGAGGGAGTCATACATCACAATGATATCTACGGAAGGCCTGGATAAACAAAAAATAAGACCAATACAGACCAATATCTTTACTAAACGCGGACTACAAGATTTTTATGGCAATTCTCTCAGAAAGATTTAAAAATATACTTAATAAAATAATCAGTCCAGACCAAAACGGCTTTCTACCTAATAGACAAATTTCAAATTGTACAAGGACAGTTTTAGATATTATAGAATACTGCGAAGCTCATCCAGGAGAACAAGTAGCCCTTGCCTTCCTGGATGCGCAAAAAGCTTTCGATAACGTCAACTGGCAATACTTAATAGCTGTAATCAAAGAATTAAATCTGGGAGTCAAATTTGAAAACATTATCAGAAATACCTATACAACACAATCAGCCAAAGCGATAATTAACAATGACATGACCGAACTAATTTCAATAGAAAAAGGGGTAAGACAGGGATGCCCAATGTCTCCATTACTATACATATTCATACAGGAAATACTATTAAACAAAATCCGACTTAATAAAGAAATAAAAGGAATCAAGATAAAAGATGAAGAGTACAAATTACAGGCATACGCTGATGATATTGTATTTTTTTTAGAAGACCCTATAAGATCTGGCCCAGAATTAATTAAAGAAATAGAAATATGTGGGGAACTCTCAGGACTAAAAATTAATAAGCAAAAAACGATGCTTATGACAAAAAATATGACTATAAAACAAACCAAGAAATTGGAAGAGACCACAAACTTACAAACAACAACAAAAATTAAATATTTGGGACTAATACTATCAAATAAAATTATATCTCTTAAAAAGGACAATTATGATAAACTTTTACAAGAAACTAACAAAAACCTAGAAAAATGGAAGGACCTGCAACTATCCATGTTAGGCAGAATTGCCGTAATAAAAATGGACATCTTGCCTAAATTTCTCTACCTGTTCCAAGTTGCCCCCATTAATATTGAACAAAAAATTTTCAAGGAGATTAATAAAATCTTCTCAAAATTCATTTGGCAAAATAAGAAACCTAGAATCCGACTTAGATACCTTCAAGATACCAAAAGCAGAGGAGGACTAGGACTCCCTGATTTAAAACAATATTACAACGCAGCGTGTCTAACATGGATAAAAGAGTGGATCAATCTCACAAATAAAAGAACACTGGTACTTGAAAGTCACGATTTACAGATGGGATGGCACGCCTACTTATGGAGAGATGAAAAACAAAAACAAACTACCTTCAACAAACACATGATAAAAAAAATCTCTCATTAAAGCCTGGTATGATATTAAAAAGAAATTTTACAATAAAATTCCTAGATGGCTATCTACTATGGAAGCCATAGTATACCCGAATCTGATAGACCCAACCAAGACTATTAAATATAAAGATATCCTACACCCAAATGGGGAACTAAAAACCAAACAAGAATTGGAATTACAAAATTACAGGATTGATGAGTGGACATACATGCAAATACAATCCAGATTTAATAAGGATAAGCAAACACCAGGTATAGCAAATTCCACCCAAACTCTGGACAAGATCTTAACAGGATGTGAGGGAAAACAGATAACTAAATTATATCAGATTTTACTAGAGCAGGAGAACAAAAAAGAAATGATTAAAAATCCAATGGTAGCCTGGGAGAAAAACATACAAAGAGAAATTCATATAGCAGAATGGGAAAAAACATGGAATGCAATAACTAAAATCACTTTATCATCACCCTATAAAGAAAACTATTACAAATTGTTTTACAGGTGGTATTTACCACCGGCGAGATTAGCCAAAATTTACCCAGCACTACAAAACATATGCTGGAAATGTAATAAAGAAAAAGGTACTTTCTTCCATATGTGGTGGTCCTGCCCTAAAATTCGAGAAGTGGTAAATATGATACAGATTATATCAAAAAAAAGATATCTCCTGCTCTGATAAATAAATGATAATATTGCCAATATCACCTCCCTCTTCCTAGTGGGTTCTAAAAACCTTTACTGCCGTTTTGCATGAACACTTGCAACAATTCTGCACATGCGCAAAAGCGTCCCAGTGGGTGGGCGGAGCCTCCCGGCACCAGCGCTAATGGTTCTAAGATCCGGTCCAAACCGAGAGCAACCCACCGCTGCCTTGGCCTTCATTTTTAAGAATTGTAAATTAACACAAACAAAAATGAAATGAGAAGATTGAAACAAACCATTAGCCTGCAATAGCATCTTTATTTCTGAGAATGCATACAGGCTTCAGTAATTGTGAGAATAAAAAGAGATGGGTGATTAATGTCCAATCTTTGGCTTTGACATATGCAACCCCCCCTCTAAAAAGATAAATTTACATAGTACTGGAAATTGTCCTGAGCTCTGTACTCTTTCAGGTGGATGTAGGCAACAATGAAACATGGGTGACAAAAATTGTCATGTAAAATCCACAATTTAACGTATCTTCATCATGTGGCCGAATGCAAGAATTTAAGCATAGTACATGCATGATGGCAGCCTATAGACTGACATTGTAACATCATGATGGGTTGCTGCAGATACCTTTGAGCAGAGATAATACTGTTTGAGGAGATTTCCAGGAAGATGGCAAGTTGGCAATGAGCAATCAACCTCAAACCATTTTTTAACAATTTGTCTGTTTTTATGTCTATGGATATTCCAGGTTATGGTTGTCCCAAAGATGTTTCTTCAAAAGGCAACTGTACTTTTTTTTCCCCTGAAGATGTTTGACTTCTCTTTCAAGAAGCTTCTTCAGTTCTGATTGAACTGTTCAATGATTATGATTATGATTATGATTATGATTATGATTATGATTATGATTATGATTA
Source organism: Erythrolamprus reginae (assembly GCF_031021105.1). Classification (NCBI taxonomy): domain Eukaryota; kingdom Metazoa; phylum Chordata; class Lepidosauria; order Squamata; family Dipsadidae; genus Erythrolamprus; species Erythrolamprus reginae. The sequence goes on along the minus strand of NC_091950.1, from coordinate 347,324,793 downwards.
TGATTATGATTATGATTATGATTATGATTATGATTATGATTATGATTATGATTATGATTATGATTATGATTATGATTATGATTATGATTATGATTATGATTATGATTATGATTATGACTATGACTATGACTATGACTATGACTATGATTAATTAGATTTGTATGCCGCCCATCTCTGAAGACTCGGAGCGGCTCACAGGATACAAAAGCAACACAACAAAACTAATTAATTAAAAATTACTATTAAAATCCCATATATAATAAAATCAATCAGCCCATTCATTCACAACCACACATTACATCTCGTAAACAGAGGAAGGGGGCTTGATCTAATTGCCCCATGCCTGGCAACATGTCAGAACTGAAGAGGTTTCTTGGATGACAAGCGAAACATCAGTCAGTTCAATCTGAGCAGTTCAATCAGAACCGAAGAAGATTCTTGGATGAGAAGCAAAATATCTTCAAGGAAAAAAAAACCCAAGTACAGTTGCTGTTGTATCCTGAAATGGCTACCTTGTAACTCTGTAAATAGTTTGTTCCTCTTTCTAGCGCTGTCTGAGCCGAAGCAGGAAGTCACTCCTGATTGGCTCAGACGCGGCCGGCTCTAGCTTTGGCGGGAACCGCAAATGTATAAAAGGAGCGGTTTCTCCAGGCAGTCAGTCGGTACTCGCTGAATTGTCACTTTGCCTTGCTGAGCTGTCACTTGTTCTCTGAGCTGAATAAAAGTACCGATTGCTTGAACCCTGCCTCTGGGTCTACTTCACTGGCGACGAACGGACGGAAGAAACATCGCGTGCAACATGAACAAAGTCCAGATCGGCCAGGCTCCGGAACTCTTCGATCCCGAGAAAACGACCTGGGACGAATACATGGCCACCTTCGAGATCTTCCTCGAGGCGGCGGGAATACAGGACGCCGAAGCCGATCGCAGACGGGCTATTTTCCTTAATTACTGCGGCCCAGAAATCCGTGGACTGGCCCAAACTCTCACCGAACCGCAGCAAGCACGAACCGTAGCGTGGGACGTCCTACAGGAAAAGCTAGCGAGCCACTTCAAACCGACCAAACCGGCCATGGTTTTTCGGCATCAATTTTCCATGATGGCTCAGAAGGAAACCGAGTCGATCAACCAGTTTACAACGCGGCTTCGAACGGTACTTGCTCAATGCAAGTTTAAAGACCCGGAAGCTCGCCTCACCGACGCCTTGGTTTTCGGCATGAAAAGCAGCACAGTGAGAAATAAACTCCTCACCGAAGAAGAGCCGACTCTACAAACCGTGATTAAACTAGCGCAAACCGCAGAAGCAGCCGACGCAGCGGCTAGGGAATTGAAAGAGCACGGAAGGCGAGAACTCATTGCCAAAATTGACTCCGCGTCTCCCAGCGCCGTGGAATCAGACGACCTCAGCCAACCAACTCACAGCGGGGACAACTGCCTCTTGGTGCAAGACCAGCCGAGACACCTTAGAGCTACTCACCCAGCCCCCTGCGCGGGCTGCCGGGGAAATCACCAGCGCCATCGATGCCCTTCCCGAGACGCTACATGCCGCCGCTGCAACCGTAGAGGCCACATCGCCATCGCTTGCAGAGCAACGGCACCAGAAGAAACATTCGCCACACCGCAATACCAGCGACCACAAAACCAGACCCCCCAATCGCGAGAAAGGAGACCGTTCCGCAACTCGGGTCAAAGGAACTACTCAACCGCTAACCGCGACTACTATAGAGGTAACTCTCAATTTTCCGTGAATAACACGGCAACCAAAAAGGGGGCTAAAATTGTTATCTCACTGTTACTAAATAACCAGCCTTGCTCAATGGAGCTGGATACGGGCTCTAGATATACCATCATGCCCTGGGAAAAGTTTAAACTGTATATGCCTAATGTGTCTAAGGCTGACCTAAATCAAACCTCTTTGGTGATCAGAGACTTTCAAGGGGGAGTAATCTCGGTCCTGGGAACAGCAAATGTACCTATTGCATTCAAGAATGTTAATTGTACCCTTCCCATGCTTATTGTAACGGGGGCCAAGCACTCTCTTCTGGGTTTAGCGTGGATGGAACCGTTGGGGATCGAGATTTCGGGTGTGTGTAATGTAAACTATGATAATATGCCTAACTTTGTGAAAGAGTTCCCTGAAGTGTTCAGCCCCACCTTGGGATTGTATAAGGGGCCCCCTATATCATTCTCTATTGACCCCAAGGTCCCACCGATCAGACTAAAACCTCGCAGGGTCCCCCTTCCGCTTCTCCCCAAACTAGACATACAGCTGGATAAACTCATTAGCCAAGGTATTTTGGTCCCTGTGGAACAGGGGCCATGGGAAACTCCCATAGTTACACCTCTGAAGCCAGATGGTTCTTTAAGAGTTTGCGCTGATTACAAATCGACCCTGAATAAGGCACTCCAACACCATCCCTACCCCATCCCGGTTGTGCAACAACTTCTACACTCCCTGGGGGAGGGGAAAAGGTTCGCAAAGATCGACCTGGCGCAAGCTTACCAGCAACTTCCGGTCGATGAACAAACAGCAAACGCTCAAACAATTGTAACGCACAGGGGGGCTTTCAAATGCACGAGGTTACAGTTTGGGGTAAGCATAGCCCCAGGAATATTCCAGAGCATTATGGAACGCCTATTGTCAGGGGTAAATGGGGCCATTCCATACTTTGATGACATCTTAATTGCAGGGGAAAACCAGGAACAAGTAAACAAAAGAATAAGGGAAGTACTTAAGAGGTTACAGGACAAAGGGTTAAGAATCAAGCCTGATAAATGTGTCTGGGGAACCAACAGTATAGAATTCCTAGGTTATAAAATAGATAAAGAAGGCATCCACCCCACAACAGAAAAGCTGAGAGCAATTAGAGAAGCCCCAGAACCACGAGATAAGAATGAGCTACAGGCATTTTTAGGCCTCCTTAATTTTTATTCCGTTTTTTTAAAGCAGAAGGCAACAGTAGCAGAGCCTCTCCATCGTTTACTCCAGAAGGAAGCCCGCTGGACATGGGGGAAAACTGAACGTGAAGCTTTTTCTCAAATAAAGGACTTATTAACTTCTAAAAGTGTAGTAGTCCAATATAGTGCTTCACTACCCATTAGGCTCACGTGCGACGCTTCGCCGTACGGCATAGGAGGAGTCCTAGCTCACGTTCTACCCAATAAGACAGAGGCCCCAATAGCATTTTTCTCAAGAACCATGACCAGCACAGAGAGGAATTATAGCCAGTTAGACAAGGAGGCCCTAGCATTAGTGGCAGGGGTAAAGAAGTTTCACAATTATATTTTTGGAAGAAGTTTTGAACTAGTCACTGACCACAAGCCCCTACTAGGTCTGCTAGCCCCCAACAAGCCCACTCCACCTTTTATGTCTCCAAGACTAATCAGATGGGCTCTTTTCCTCTCAGGGTACCAGTATGAGCTCACCCACAAGGGGGGGAAGGAAATCAATCACGCAGACGGCCTCAGCAGGTGCCCCATAACAGACTTAGTGGAAGACCCTGTTCCTTCCACAGATGTGTTAATGATAGAACTCGAGGATAACCCACTAACCACGGCCAAAGAGGTAGCTGCACACACGCAGCAAGATCAAATCCTTAAACAAGTGGTGAACTGTGTTCTAAAGGGATGGCAAAATGATGTTGTGAAACCTGAATTGTGTGATTTTAAAAACAAAAGACTTGAGTTATCATATGTAAAGGGTTGTCTGTTGTGGGGAGATAGAGTGATCATCCCCAAAAGCCTAAGGGAAAAGGTACTCAAAATGTTACATGTGGGTCATCCTGGGATTGTCAGGATGAAGAGTCTGGCAAGGGGGCATTTATGGTGGCCAGGGCTGGATGCTGATATTGAAAATTGGGTTTCAAAGTGTGACCCGTGCCAAGAGTCACGGCCTAGTCCCCCCAAAACAACTCCGGCTGAGTGGGAACAGCCTGCTGGTCCTTGGTCTAGAATCCACATTGATTTTGCTGGCCCAGTGGGGTCCCAGTATTTTTTAATAGTGGTTGATGCCTTCTCCAAATGGGTGGAAATAATAGCAATGAACAACATAACCACAAGTGCCACCATCAAGGTATTGAGTAGACTGTTTGCATCCCATGGTTGCCCAGATATCTTAGTGTCTGACAATGGGCCACAGCTAACAGCCAGGCAATTCGAATTGTTCTTAGATGGCCTAGGGGTCAGGCATGCCCTCATCTCGCCTTATTCGCCCTGGGCTAACGGATTGGCAGAACGCTACGTTCGGGTGGCAAAGGAGGCATTGCGCAGGTCAGGCCCTGGGGATGTGCAACAAAACTTGGACCAATTCTTACTCACCCAACACATTACCCCTAACTCGCACACACATGTAAGCCCTGCAGAGTTATTGATGGGAAGGAAGTTGAGGTCACCACTAGACAGGTTAAACCCAAGGTTCTGTGTTAATAATAACCAAATGTGTGTAAAACCTGAAAGAGAAATGTATTTGGGACAAAATGTATATGTAAAAAGTTTTGATGGAAATGTAAACTGGATGAAAGGAATTGTTGTTAAGCAAAATGCACCAAAGACTTATATTGTAAAACTAGAGGATGGTCGTTTGTGGAAACGACACATAGACCACATTCGGAAGCGAACAGAAAATCAATTGCCACAAACCGCTGACATGGACTCTCCCCCTTCAACAGACTTTAGTACATTGCCCGAGCTAAGAAACACGCAAAGAGACTTATCGGGCCAGGGGGAACCATCCAGCGACGCCGAGCCATCCTCGTCCTCCGAAGCCTTCGTTGGGCCCGCCAGGCCAAGTCCGCCGCACCGGGAGAACAGCGGCGAGCCATCCTCCACAGTCAGTGTCGAAGGAGAAATTGAACTGCGCAGGTCAGCGCGAGCTCCTCGGAGGCCCCACCGATTGGACGACTTTGTCACATGGCTTTCATGATGGATGTGTCCAACTATGAGGGGAGGGGTGTTGTATCCTGAAATGGCTACCTTGTAACTCTGTAAATAGTTTGTTCCTCTTTCTAGCGCTGTCTGAGCCGAAGCAGGAAGTCACTCCTGATTGGCTCAGACGCCGCCGGCTCTAGCTTTGGCGGGAACCGCAAATGTATAAAAGGAGCGGTTTCTCCAGGCAGAGTCAGTCGGTACTCGCTGAATTGTCACTTTGCCTTGCTGAGCTGTCACTTGTTCTCTGAGCTGAATAAAAGTACCGATTGCTTGAACCCTGCCTCTGGGTCTACTTCAGTTGCCTTTTGAAGAAGCATCTTTGGGACTGCCTGTTTCCATGTGTTTGGCTTGTAGTCTAAACAACCTAACACAGTGATGGTGAACCTTTTTTTCCTTGGGTGCCGAAAGTGGTTGCGTGCACACTATCGTGCATGCATGAGTGCCCACACCCATAATTCAATTCCTCGGGAGGGTGAAAACATCTTCCCCTCCCCCCAGAGGCCCTCTGGAAACTGGAAGTGGCCTGTTTCCCAGCTTCTGGTGGGCCCAGTAGGCTCGCTTTTCACTCTCCCCAGGCTCCAAAGACTTCCCTGGAACTGGATGAGGGTAAAACACCCTCCCCTATCCCGCCGGAGGCTCTCTGGAAGCCAAAAACACCCTCCCAGAACCTCTGTGCAAGCCAAAAATCAGCTGTCCGGAACACACATACATGTTGGAGCTGAGTTAGGGCAAGGGCTCAGATGCCAGCAGATATGGCTCCGTGTACCACCTGTGGCACCCATGCCATAGGTTCGCTATCACTGACCTAACATAATCAGCATCTAAGCACAATAATTGCCAGCAATAGGAGTCATAATATTTGAATGACAACTAAGTATTCAGAGGTATATCCCAATTTACTTCTAGTTTGCTGCCATTCTCTGTGATGAAGCAAATTTCTGGAAGCAAGCAGTGCTTGGAGGCTAAACTGAAGAGAATTAAATAAGGAAAGCTCACATGCAACAGAAACAGGAACAAAGGAATGGAAGAAAGGGGAGAAAAAAGAACAATAAATCATCTCGTTTCACAGGTGATTCTTTGCACTTATTTCAAAATTCAACTTTGTCTTTTACAGTTAAACAACAAAAGAGCTATTACTGTAAATCCCATTCAGAAAATTGCACCTCTGTTACTTGACTGCCCTCTGTCTTGTTCCACCGTTCTGGATGGATTTGCAGGAAAACAAATATAAAGTTTTGAATCATTGAAATGAATCAGCAGAAATGCCCATGGAAACCACTACATCTTGCAACATCCTGGCTGCCTTTGAACATTTTAATTAATCCAACCCAATTATTTACTTTGTAGGGTTTTACGGGTTTCGTAGCATTATGAGCAATAAAAAATGCTTTTATCGTGACATATGAGTAATTATTATATACCGTACATCAAAAAGTCAGACATCTGAATTAATATGTCACTTAACAAGCTGGTGGAAACAGCATAGTGATTTCATATTGCTAAGTATCTTCTAAGCCATCTGATCTCATAACATCATCTGAATCTAGGAGCCAAGTAGATTTATTGCTAGTTCAATTGTAATGTAATAGAATTGCAGCAAAGGAAAATATTGGTGCCAGATCCAAGTTGACGGTATAAAGAAAAGGCTTAATTTTAAATGAAGAAAATCTGGTAAAGTTAAATCCGGAATGGGTTGTTTCGATGCGGTAGGCGACTAAGCACTGGTAGCAGCTGACAGATTGCACAATTTGCACATGACCGCTCCAGTTCCAGTCCTTCCGGTGCCACCATCTTTTCTTGTGTTCTCAATGAACCTCCATTGCCTTGCGTGAAAGATTTTGGTGTTTTTTGCTTCCATGCATGGAGAAATACAAATAATAGATGAAAGAAACTGATGAGAAAAGCCTTGACAATCTGCTGATGTGAGGATATTGTGGAGTGGAGAGTGTCATCTACTGGAGAGAAGAAATTATTGCAACAATTTGTGGATTGTAAGAGAGAAAGTGCAGCTGTCTGACCTTGGCTGTAAGAAGATAGTGTTGAAAGGCTGAGAACTTTTAAGGAGTATTTGTTTTGCTTATTTTCTACAGTTGCAGAGGACAATAAATTGTGGAATTGGACTATTATTTGAATTGGATATAATAAAAATTGAAAACAGAAAAGAGACTATATGGACCTTAAGTTTTAATTTAGTGTGTTATAATATAAAAACTTAAATTGGCATTATGGAGTTTTGGATGTATGGGGAATTATTTGTCATGTTAATAATCTGTGTGAAATTGTAAAAGATGTTTTAAAACTACAAATTTTGTTGGAATACACAGAGCAAGAAACAGAAGAGGAGAGGAGGTAGTTAAAAGTGGTAAATGAAGTACAAGAAAATAACATAGAAGAAGAAGAGAATGAAAGCAAAAAAAAAAGGGTGGTTTCATTGGGATTTACAGTGGCAAGAAAACAGCTGATAGAGGGCAATATTACTTTGAAAAATCAATCAAAGTGTAAAACGGGAAATAGTGGGAAGAGATTAGAGAAAACACACCAATGAATGTATTCGGTGTGATAGTGTATACTATATGTGACTCTTTGATTTTAAATGTTTAGTTTTTAAGATAATTTTTAAATTAATTATTCTATTAATTGGTTTAGAAATGTTTTATATATTGTATATTTTTATCAAAATGATGTAAGCCGCCCTGAGTCCACGGAGAGGGGCGGCATATAAGTCCAATAAATAAGTAAGTAAGTAAGTAAGTAAGTAGATAAATAAATAGATAGATAGATAGATAGATAGATAGATAGATAGATAGATAGATAGATAGATAGATAGATAGATAGATAAAATTGGAACACACAAATAATAAATTCAAAAGAGAAAAAAGGACTCAGGAGGAAAGATTTAAGACACATAAAAATAAAAAGAAGAAGCTGCTAATGTAATGGGATAAAAGGAGAAAATTAATAAGAAGTGGTGTTTTTGAGAGACCAAAGAAAAATGGGCAGGAAAGGAAAGCTAGTAGAAAGAAATAAAGAAAATAAGGTTCATTTTAATAGACTTAAGAAAATGGTATTAATATTATTAATAGTGGATAGTTGATTAAGTTAAAGGTTTATGGTAAAATAGTTTAGTAGTGATTAAGATATATCATGAATATGAGTTATGGCAAAACAGATTTAACAGGAAAAGTGGGGTGGGAAATTTGATACATTTTTAAATGTGGACTGTTAATTAAATTAAAGGGTTTCTGTGTAAGATTTGGAGATGACAAAGTATATTGATTATAGCAAAGCAGAACAGTAGATGGAATGTGAAAAGGTAATTAGTTTTATGTTCAAAGACAATTTAAACTAAATTAAATTAATTGAAATATGAAATATAGTGGGATAGAAAATATGAGAAGTGTATGCAGCAATTAGGATAATTAATTGATGTTAGTGTAAGGGACTAGTAATTTGGGAAAATAGTAATATTATTATGTATTAAGAAAAATAAGTTAAGATAAAGAAATATGTAAGGAGAATATTATGGGTTGGAATTGAAACAGATAAATGATAATGGAATGGATTATGTATATGGAAAGCTATGTAAGATTGAGCCGGACAATACTTTGTGCATAAAATATGTAATATTTGTTGGAGGGAGGACTTTTTATTTTTTAAAAATCCATTTCCTGACTTGTTGCTTACAAGGATTTTCCTTTTTCTGCAGCCAGTTCTGTAAAAGAAGAAAATCATCAATCCACAGCATGTTTTTTTTAAATAAATCCTAAACTCCCACTAATTTGTATTTTTTTAATATAATTGCACCCTTTTGCATAGACGTGTATGTGTGCAGGCATAGTGTTTTAAAAACCTTTTTTTAAAAAAACAGCACCAAGAAGTTAGATATTATAAATCAGACTTCTTTTCACCACCCAGGAAAGAAAATAGAAACGGTGGCTCACAGCACAACTGTCCACTGCTTATCTAGGAAGGGATCTTGACAGAATCTAGAATCAGGATACATCCAAGTGACAAACAGCCAATGACAAACCAGCAAGCAAAGTTTATTTCTTTAACATAGTTATTGCATTAAATCATTCAACACAGCATATGCGTCTTGGAGTGGTTTACAAAATATCATACAAATAATAAAATAAATTAAAACCACATGAAACCCGGACTCATTAAAAAAACTGGGGAGGAAGGCTAAAGATCCATTCGTCCATCCAGGCTTGGCCTGGCTTCCTGAGACCATGAAAGGATGTAAAGTTGGCCCCTCCTAAACTTCAAGGAGACGTCCCTTTGTAACGACCACACACCCACAACAAAACTAGTTGGCCCTCCTCAGCTCCCAGTGAATCTTTTAACATAGAATCCGTAGCCAAAAAAAAAAAAAAACCCCACCCATCTGGAATTGTTCAGTCTGAGAGAAGAACATGGAGAAATAGCAAGTTGTGGGTGTGACTGATTGACGTGCAGTCAGATGACCAATAATGGGTGTGAAATGTTTGGGAAGAGAGGGCACACGCCTTCTTTTGTGGTTTCTAACCAGCCACTTCTGTCCCTTTGTATATTTGTCACCTTCCTACTCTTAGAAACATAGAAACTTAGAAGACTGACGGCAGAAAAAGACCTCATGGTCCATCTAGTCTGCCCTTATACTATTTCCTGTGTTTTATCTTAGGATGGATATATGTTTATCCCAGGCATGTTTAAATTCAGTTACTGTGGATTTACCAACCACGTCTGCTGGAAGTTTGTTCCAAGGATCTACTACTCTTTCAGTGAAATAATATTTCCTCACGTTGCTTTTGATCTTTCCCCCAACTAACTTCAGATTGTGTCCCCTTGTTCTTGTGTTCACTTTCCTATTAAAAACACTTCCCTTCTGAACCTTATTTAACCCTTTAACATATTTAAATGTTTCGATCATGTCCCCCCTTTCCCTTCTGTCCTCCAGACTATACAGATTGAGTTCGTTAAGTCTTTCCTGATACGTTTTATACTTAAGACCTTCCACCATTCTTGTAGCCCGTCTTTGGACCCGTTCAATTTTGTCAATATCTTTTTGTAGGTGAGGTCTCCAGAACTGAACACAGTATTCCAAATGTGGTCTCACCAGCACTCTATATAGCGGGATCATAATCTCCCTCTTCCTGCTTGTTATACCTCTAGCTATGCAGCCAAGCATCCTACTTGCTTTTCCTACTGCCCGACCACACTGCTCACCCACTCTTCTATGTTTTTGAGACCAACTTCCTCCAGGTGTCAGTCAAGCCGGAAAGGAAGAGGAAGGAAATTTCAGGAAGAAAAGCAGGAATGTTTGGACTCATTTGATACTTATTCGGATGAGGATAGAGAGTGGGCGCTCAGCAGCGAGTCTCCCACCTCAAGGCTTAGTTCATTGTAGACTCATGGCAAGGTCTCCCTCCCTCCTCTCTGTGCTATTTCTGTCCTATCACCTCCTCCATACGACTTTGTATTTCACATTATTTTAAACTTGGGAGACGTCAAACGGGCTTGAGAGGAGAAAGCTTAAGGAAGACAGAGTCCTGAAGTCAGATCCCCTCCATTCCTGTCACAGTCGTTCAACTGATGGATAGTTTCCTCGCTCCATAATGAGCATCTTGTGAGTGTAAAATTGTTTCTACATTTTCCACAAACTCATTACGGAAACAGTGTTAAATAAGCACATCTGTTTTTGTTATGAGTTAAGCTGGCCTGGATTTAAAAAGAGAAAATATTTTGCTTACAAAAATAATAGAATTAGCTATTACTGTTATTTTTTTTTAAAAAAAACATGTGACAAATTACTGTAGCTCCATAATTAATATTTAACTGAAACACACAATCTAAACCAAAAAAATATCATGTGATCCACTTTAAAAGTTTAGTGGTCACTAATAAATATGTCTAAATAATGTAACACCCCATGCCCAGTCAACGAAGCAGTGGAAGTGATGTGCCAGTGCCTGGAGGCTGTTGGGGACTGGATGGGTGTCAACAGACTCAAACTCAATCCAGACAAGACGGAGTGGCTGTGGGTCTTACCTCCCAAGGACAATTCTATCTGTCCATCCATTACCCTAGGGGGGGAATTATTGACTCCCTCAGAGAGGGTCCGCAACTTCGGCATCCTCCTCGATCCACAGCTCACATTAGAGAAACATCTTTCAGCTGTGGCGAGGGGGGCGTTTGCCCAGGTTCGCCTGGTGCACCAGTTGCGGCCCTACTTGGACCGGGAGTCATTGCTCACAGTCACTCATGCCCTCATCACCTCGTGGCTTGACTACTGTAACACTCTCTACATGGGGCTACCTTTGAAAAGTGTTCGGAAACTTCAGATCGTGCAGAATGCAGCTGCGAGAGCAATTATGGGCTTCTCTAAGTATGCCCATATCACTCCAACACTCCGCAGTCTGCATTGGTTGCCGATCAGTTTCCGGTCACAATTCAAAGTGTTGGTTATGACCTATAAAGCCCTTCATGGCACCGGACCAGAATATCTCCGGGACCGCCTTCTGCCGCACGAATCCCAGCGACCGGTTCGGTCCCACAGAGTTGGCCTTCTCCGGGTCCCGTCGACTAAACAATGCCGTATGGTGGGACCCAGGGGAAGAGCCTTCTCTGTGGTGGCTCCCACCCTCTGGAACCAGCTCCCCCCTGAGATTAGGATTGCCCCCACCCTCCTTGCCTTTCACAAACTTCTTAAAACCCATCTCTGCCGTCAGGCATGGGGGAACTGAAACATCTCCCCCTTGCCCATGTTGTTTTGGTGTTAGATTGATTGTATGCGTGTGTTTTTTAATATTCTGGGGCTGTTTTTTATGAATTTTTTAGTTTAAAATTGTAATTGGATTGGTGGGTATTGGATTTGTTATTATGTACTGTTTTTACCCTGTTGTGAGCCGCCCCGAGTTTGCGGAGAGGGGCGGCATATAAATCCAATAAATCTAATCTAATCTAATCTAACACTACTGGAGTCCTGGATTGCCAGGCAAACCTATCAACACAATTCTTTAACGTACTGAAATCATGTCTAGCTACTAGTTTAGCTAAACTGGCTTGTGACTAGCTTTCAATTCTCCTTATCCCTTAAAAACTGTGAGCTGCTAGAATTAATAACAAGGAAAATAATTGTACAAGGGTAGGCCGCCCTTTATCAGACAAATTCACGATATAGTTCACGATAGCCGCCCCGGTTCCCGTACTCCTTTTCTCCCAGGAAATTCACAATCCAAAACAAACATAGAAAACTCAGCTGATCATATTTTCAGCAAAGGACATTAGTGAGAGACTGGGAGCAGCTCTCAGCCTTTTCTAGCAAGCTATATTTGGTACATGCAGCAGAGGACTACGAAGATGGTATTCAAGAGGCTTTATGTAAACATCAGTTTATCCTGCAAAGAGAGGCTGAAGTGAGAAAGAAACTAAAGATTGCTCTGCCTTGAATCTCTTTAGCACAAGAGAAGGGAGACAGATTCTCCGTCAGGCTTTCAAAATTCTGTTATCATCCTCTAACAATAAGTTGCGGTTTCTATTTAGTGAGCTTACATCGGTTTTAAAAGCCTCCGTGTTTTCTATACAAACAGGCATTGAACCTTGCCTTTGAATGCAGAAATCACATCAGCACTCCACCATCCTCAGAACAACCTGGTGAAGCTCCAAAGAGCAAAAGGATATACAAATAAACAAGGCTATGCAGTGGTGGGATTCAAAAAAATTTACTACCAGTTCTGTGGGCGTGGTGTGATGGGCATAGAGTAGCCTGGTGGGCATGGTGTGACTTGGTGGGCGTGGCATAGGAAAGATCCTACGGAGCTTCTGCTCTGGCAATCTCACACTACTTACCAGAGCTTACAAAACTTTTGCCAGACCCATCCTCGAATACAGCTCATCTGTTTGGAACCCATATCGCATCTCAGACATTAACACCCTTGAAAATGTCCAAAGATACTTCACCAGAAGAGCCCTTCACTCCTCCACTCGAAATAGAATACCCTACGAGACTAGACTTTCAATCCTGGGCCTAGAAAGTTTAGAACTAAGACGCCTTAAACAAGATCTAAGTATTGCCCACAAGATCATATGCTGCAACGTCCTGCCTGTTGGCGACTACTTCAGCTTCAATCACAACAAAACAAGAGCACACAACAGATTTAAACTTAATATTAACTGCTCCAAACTTGAGTGTAAAAAATATGACTTCAGTAACCGAGTTGTCGAAGCGTGGAACACATTACTGGACTCCATAGTGTCATCCCCAAACCCCCAACACATTACCCTTAGATTATCTACAGTTGACCTATCCAGATTCCTAACAGGTCAGTAAGGGGCGAGTACAAGTGCACTAGAGTGCCTTCCGTCCCCTGTCCTATTGCTTTCCTATGTCTCCTACACCTCTCTTCTATTCCTATATCTCTTCTTCTATTCTTTCATTGATATGTTCTATTACTATATCTTCTTTTCTATTCTTTCTTAGATATATTTTACTATGAGTATCTCCTCTATAACCTTCATCATGTATTTTACTATGCGCATATAGATATATACCCACTAAAACCCTCATTGTGTATTGGACTAACTAACTAACTAACGAACTAACGAACTAACCAAATAAATAAATAAATGAATGAATGAATGAATGAATGAATGAATAAATAAATAAATAAATAAATAAAATCTTCATTCCTTCCCCACTCCAAGGGAAGATTACTGCAAAATCACCATTTCCTCCCGATCAGCTGAGATTCGGGAGGCAGAGAATAGATGGGGGTGGGGTCAGTCATAGGTGGCATTTACCTGTTCTCTGAACTACCCAATATTTCCTCTACCGGTTCTCCAGAACTGATCAGAACCTGCTGAAACCCACCTCCGATGCCACGGTAAAATTCACAGACCATTGGGACAAGGCTTGCCTTGTACAGCAATCAATAGCCCAATCTATATTTCTGCACGCTCATAAAAGCTCATGAAAAAGGTTCAGAAGAGCACAGGGTCAACTTCTGACTTTCACAGCTCAGTACAAATGATTTACGGCAAGTCGACCAGCAGAATTTTCTCCAGATTGCTTCAAAGTGATTTATTGTTCTGAGTCTGCTGACAGAAGGGCAGCCAAATAAGCTGTACCTCTCACTGAATGCGATGATCCCTTACTGGACAATTATCAAAATTTCCTGTAAAGATTTTAAGTTTCATTTTAGTATCAAATCAAGTAGAAGAAAGGTAAGAACAGAGTTCGTGGATACATACTATGGTAGATTTTCAATTACTGGTCAGTGATCTGGAACGGAATGGTCCTACGTTGTTTGAACAAACTCAAGTAACATTTGATGGGAGATAACTTAGTGAGACAAAGAACACACACACACACACACACACAAGAATCTGGAAAATTATGTGTTAATGTGTTAATTGATTGGCATTTGGAGTAGTTAAGGTATGGAGAAGTTAGTGAAGGAAGGCTAACAAACACTCTTTGTGTTTGTTTCTTATTGTTTGTTTGTTTGTTTGTTTGTTTGTTTGTTAGTTAGTTAGTTAGTTAGTTAGTTAATTAGTTAGTTAGTTAGTTTTTGTCTGTTGGATAGCGAGAGTTTGAGACTCAGCTACCTTTACACCTAATGATCTGGGAAGTATTTGATTATTTCATTTGCAAATTCCCTGGTTCTACGGAGAGGGGCGGCATACAAATCTAATTAATAATAATAATAATAATAATAATAATAATAATAATAATAATAATAATAATAGCTAGCTAGCTAGCTAGCTTGCTTGCTTGCTTGCTTGCTTGCTTGCTTGCTTGCTTGCTTGCTTGCTTGCTTGCTTGCTTGCTTGCTTGCTTGCTTGCTTGCTTGCTTGCTTGCTTGCTTGCTTGCTTGCTTGCTTGCTTGCTTGCTTGCTTGTCTGTTTCTTCTTTGTGCTTTTTTCTCCTTCTCTGCAGCCTCCTTGAATACAAGATCCGGAGAACTCATGCCGTAGAACCAGAAAAGGTTCCTCGGCAGAGAAATAACGTGGACAGACCTTAGCTTATATGCCCATTGCTTAACTTTATTGCACGACCCTAAGTTCTGATATTATGAAATAGCATCGTAGCAGAAGAGAGGCAATGGAGGTTCATTGAGAACACAAGAAAAAGTGAGTATTCTGTCACATCATTGATAAAATTATGTGACAGAATACCTGGAATTTAGAATCAGCTCTCCCTGGACATTCGTACTGCCCCCACCCTCCTTGCCTTTCGTAAAAATCTGAAAACTTATTTATGCCGCCAGACTTGGGGTCATTAAACCCCGGCCTCTAACCATTGAATCTGTAGGATGGTTGCAGTGTGTACTTGAATGAATGATTTTTAAATCTTTAACTTTTTAGAATATTTTGAATTAATTATTTATGTTAATTGGATTTAGATGTATTTATATATTGTGTTTTCTATTAATATGTTATGAGCTGCCCCGAGTCCACAGAGAGGAGTGGAATACAAGTCAAAGGAAGGAAGGAAGGAAGGAAGGAAGGAAGGAAGGAAGGAAGGAAGGAAGGAAGGAAGGAATCAGAACCAAGGAATTTGCAAATGAAATAATCAAATACTTCCCAGACCACTGAGTCTCAAACTCTCGCTATCCAGCTGACAAAACTCAGTGTCTTTAACTGTTGAGCCACCATTCTCCTCTTTCATTTTATAAATGAATATTAAATATGGCTATCTGTAGAAAACATACTAACTGCAAATACTCTTTTTACACATTTTAAAAATAATCAAATGAGAGTTAAATATAATGAAAGGTGTCCCTGCTTTTTAATTAGTAAGATAAAGAATTTCAACCACCCTTTTCTCTATAGATTTAATCAATTAATTTTATCTTATCAATCAAGCAGCGCAATTATCATTCAGTATCCAGTAATACTTCTGTCTTCTAGTTAAAAATTGAAAGGTTGTTGGATATGCAGAATCAATATCAAAACTGATATTCAACATCCACACATTGGAGACAATTGTTGTGGGAAAGAAAAATCTGGATCTTGTAGACAACCAAACCAGTGGTGGGTTTCACAAAAAAAATACTGCTGGTTCTGTGGGCATGGTTTGGTGGACGTGGTGTGGCTTGGCTGGAGTGGCTTGGTGTGTGTGACTGAGGAAGGATATTATAAAATCTCCATTCCCACCCCAAAAAGGCACTAAGAGTTATTAATCTAATCCTGCGTAGCTCCTTCTCTGGCAATATTAATCTACTAACCAGAGCACACAAAACATTTGCTAGACCAATTCTTGAATACAGCTCACCTGTCTGGAACCCGCACTGCATATTAGATATCAGTACTATCGAGAGAGTCCAAAAATATTTCACAAGAAGAATTCTTCACTCCTTTGTTCACAACGGAATACTTATTCCACTAGACTTGAAATGTTGGGCTTAGGTAGCCTAGAATCTGACCTAAATGTAGTTCACAAAATCATTTATCACAATGTCCTACTTGTAAATGATTATTTCAGGTTCAACTGCAACAATACACAAGCATACAACCGATTCAAATTTAATGTAAACTCCACTGCAGAAAATACGACTCCAGCAACAGAATAATAATGCTTGGAAAGCACTACCTGATTATGGCTTCTTTCCCAAACCCCAAAAACTTCAACCTTAGACTATCTATAGCAGTGATTTTCAACCTTTTTTGAGCCGCGGCACATTTTTTACATTTACGAAACCCTGGGGCACATTGAGCGGGGGGAGGGAGGAGCTAAAAAAAGTTTGGACAAAAAAAATCTCTCTCTCTCTTCCTCCCTTTCGCTCTATTTCTCTTTCTCTCCCTTCCTTCTTTCTCTCTCCATCCTTCTTTCTCTCTTCCGTCCTTCCTCTCTTTTTTGCTCTCTTTCTCTCTTCCTCCCTCCCTCCCTCTATGTCTTTCTCTCTCTCTCCTTCCCTCCCTTTCTTTCTTTCTCTCTCTCTATTGCTTTCTTTCTCTCTCTTTCTCTCTCTTTCTTTCTTTCTCTTGTTCTCTTTCTCTCTCTCTTGTTTTCTCTCTCTCTCTTGTTCTCTCTCTCTTTCTCTCTCTTGCTTTCTTTCTCTCTCTCTCTCGCTTTCTTTCTCTTTTGCTTTCTTTCTCTCTCTGAGCTTCGCGGCACACCTGACCATGTCTCACGGCACACTAGTGTGCCACGGCACACAGGTTGAAAAACACTGATCTATAGTTAACCTCACCTCCTTCCTTAGAGGTCTGTAAGGGGCGTGCATAAGTGGACCATTGTGTCTACCCTCCCTGTTCTACTATCCTATTGTCTAATTTACCTGTATCTACCTTGCTAATGTTTATGTTTATACCAATACCTACTACCTGGTATATGTTTAAATAAATACACACATAAACAAACAAATAAGTTCTCTGAACTACTCAAAATTTCCTCTGTCAGTTATCCAGAACTGGTCAAAACCTGCTGGAACCCACCTCTGAACCAAACATAGTCAGCTCCACATTTTTCCCAGGAAGGTCTTGCAGCCTCGTCCTTTTCCAGGAAATTTAGTGGAGCCAAACCATCTCTTCACCATGAGGCAAGCACACAGGGACAAAACTGGCAGGAACAAATTAGGGGTCCTGGTTAACCAGAATGTGTCAAAAGCACTGAGTGAACCCTGAATTTCAAGCAACAATGTCAATTTGTTTTAAGACCACACATATAAACAGTGTCACAGTCATATTGCTTCTCTGCTTTTTTTTAATGAATCCAACATTCAACTAAAAAGAAGTTACTTCTTTTTTCATCTCTGTGTTCATGCCATTGCTCTGAGCCAAGCAAACCAAATGCTGCCCTCCTGCCATTTTGTCCTCCCTAGTGAGCAGGTTTCTATGGACTCTGTGATTATTTACAACCTGGCAAACAGACAGATGTGTTGGGCTTTGCTCTTTCTACTGTCATCAGTTAAGCTCTACGTTGAGTAACAATAAAGAGGGGCAGCATCCAAGTCTAAATAATAATAATAATAATAATAATAATAATAATAATAATAATAATAATTGGGTGTCAACAAGCAAAACTACTGTGGGACTTCCGACTTCCGACTGACCGAATTCTGAAGCATAACACACCAGACATTGTGATCGTGGAGAAAAAGAAAGTATGGATCATCGACATCACAATCAACAGGAGACAGCAGAATTGAGGAGAAGCAGCTAGAGAAATTAGTGAAATACCTGTACGAAGATCTAAAAATCGAGCTCCAACGACTCTGGCATAAGCCCGTGAAAGTGGTCCCAGTGGTACTTGGCACGCTGGGCGCAGTGCCAAAGGATCTCAGCGGACATTTGAAAACCATTGGAATTGACAAAATCTCCATCTGTCAATTGCAAAAGGCCGCTTTATTGGGATCGGCAAACATAATTCGCCGCTACATCATGTGGTCCTAGGTGCTTGGGAAGTGCCCGACTAGTGATGAAATATGAAATCCAGCATAGTGATCTCGTTTGCTGTGTTGTATTGACATAATAATAATAATAATAATAATAATAATAATAATAATAATAATAATAATAATAAAGCACCATGGTCAGAAGAAGAGAAAGACAAACTTTTCAGTTACTGGAGACTCTGAGCCAAATGCACTCTGGCAGCACATCTGGAATGAAGTTATAACCCCTTTTTTCTTTACGAGACAAGCATATCACAATGTGCCCAGAATGATAATCTTCAACATTTTCATACCTGTCTGCATTCCTATACCATTATGAATATTTTCATGGCTCCATGGTTACCTACACACCACTTCTTTTGCCTGTGAGTGGAGTCCCCCTTTGAGTCCGTGTGTTTGTTTCGGTTTCTAACAGGATCTTTGCTTAACCAGAGGGGAGAAAGAGGAAATCCGTATGTAATGAATCTGTTTATTTTACAGAGCTCCCTACGGAGGGAGAAGGGAGCAAGTGTTATGCAAAGCTTTGGCAGTGGCAGCTGCTGCTGGGAAGGCTGTATCTGGTTTTCATTTCTGCCAGTAAGTAGAAGTGACCACATCAGGCAAGGCCTGGTAAACTCCCAAGTAGAAGAGCAACAGGCTTTGTGTGGACCTGTCAGACTTCATCATGGCCATTAGCCTTGCACAAGGCAGTCCTCCACCCTCTCTCCCTTCTTTTTATTGCTGCCCTGGCTACCACCTATCCCTGGGATGGAGAACTTTTATTTCCTCCAGTGGTGAAAAAGTGTGGGTGTGCACTATTGTGCATGCGTGAGTGCCTTGGGAGGGTGAAAACAGCTTCCCCCACCCCCTGGAGGCCCTCTGGAGGCCAGAAATGGCCCTTTTCTCAACTTCTGGTGGGCCCAGTAGGCTCATGTTTCACCCTCCCTAGGCTCCAAAGGTTTCCCTGGAGCCAGGGGAAGATAAAAACGCCTTCTCCCATCCCCCAGAGCAGCGTTTCCCAACCGGTGTGCCGCGGCACACTAGTGTGCCGCGAGACACAGCCAGGTGTGCCACGAAGCTAGGGAAGCTCCAGCTGGGCGGGGCGCTGCCGGTGCCTCCGACCTCCCGGCTCCTGCCCGATGCCGTGGTTTCTGGCACTCTCCTGCTGGGCCCCAAAGAAGGAAGGCAGGAAGAAGGAGAGCTTCGTTCTTCGCGCCTTTTTCCCGCCTTCCCTGACATCGGCGGCAAGTGTCCTTTGGGGCCCGGCGGGAGGGCACTGGCGGTGGGAGCAGGGGGGGCGGGGGGCAGCTGCAGCAGCCCCGGGCAGTTGCTGGGGGATGGCAGCGGCGAGCAAGAGCTCCAGGGTGGAGCCACCGGCAGCACCCCGCCCAGCTGGAGCTTTCCTGGCGGAGGTGGCAACAATTGTCCTTTGGGGCCCGGCGGGAGGGCAATGGCAGCAGAAACAGGCTGCCTGCTGCAGCGGCCCCGGGCACCGTTCCCTGTAGGCTGCGCACGCCAACGCACCCCAAAATGCCCCCCGCGCACCCTTTTCCAGGGGCGTGCAGGGAGCCGCGGCCACCCGCCCTCGCCAGCCCGATCTCCCTCCACCCGGGTGGGGAGGTGGATTCGCCGCCCCCACCAGCCCGATTTCCCTCCAGTGGCTGATCTCCCTCTATGTGGGAGGGGGTGACAAACCGACGACCGGGGGCTGTCCGTCCGTGTTGGGTGGTGCAGGGCAGGCACAGGCAGCCCCAGGGGAGAACAAGGGAGGGAGAGAAAGGAAAGAGAGAGAAAGGGAGGGAGAGAAAATTGAATGAAGGAGGGAGAGAAAGAAAGAGTAAGAAGTAGAAAGGATAGAGAAAAAGGATGAGAAAGGGAGGGGGAGAAAGGAAAGAGGGAGGAAGGGGGGAGAGAAAGAAGATATGAAGGAGGGAGAAAAAGAAAGAGAGATAGAAAGGAAAGAGGGAGAGAAAGGAATGAAAGAGAAAGGGAGGGAGAGAAAGGGAATGAAAGAGGGAGAAGGGGTGAGAGATAGAAAGGATAGACAGAAAGGGAGAGAAAGGAAAGAGAGAAAGGGAGGGAGAGGAAGGAAAGAGAGAGAGAGGAAGGAGGAGATAGAAAGAGAGGAAGGAAGGAAGAGAGAAAGAAAGAGGGATGGAGAGAGAAAGGAAGGAAGAGAGAGAAAGAGGGAGGGAGAAAGAAATAGAGTGAAAGGGAGGAAGAGAGATTTTTTTTGTCCAAACTTTTTTTAGCGCCCCCCCCCCCCTCAATGTTGCCCAGGATTTTGAAAATATGAAAAATGTGCCGCGGCTCCAAAAAGGTTGGGAAACACTGCCCCAGAGGCTCTCTGGAAGCTAAAGCCACCCACCAAGAACCTCTGACTAGCACACACATGCACGCTGGAGCTGAGCTAGGGCAACAGCTCGTGTGCTAGCAGATATGGCTCCGCGTGCCACCTGTGGCCCCCATGCCATAGGTTCGCCATCACTGACCTATCCTAAGTCAATAGGCAGTTGAGAAGTACTTAAAATCAGTATTAATCAACCATTATACTGTAGGGAGCTGGAGCCAAATGTAACTCTTCTAGATCCTTTGCCTCATTTTGAGTTTGACAAAGTTTTATCATTCCTTGTAACTTTCGCAAATCTCTCTCCCTCCCTCTCTCTCTTCAAATTAGTCTTGACGTCTGGTGACAGCCAGGACTAATGGAAGCGGAGTGAACTAAGCAAAGAGGAGGTCCAGGGGGGGCATGATAGCAGTCCACAAATACGTGAGGGGCTGCCACAGAGAGGAGGGGGGTCATGCTGTTTTCCAAAGCACCAGAGGACCAGACAAGGAGCAATGGTTGGAAACTGACCAAGGAGAGATTCAACCTCAAAATAAGGAAAAGATTTCTGATGGTGAGAGCAATCAACCAGTGGAATGGCTTGCCTGCGGAGGTTGTGAACGCTCCAACACTAGAGACATTCAAGAAGAGATTGGACTGCCGTTCATCTGGAGTGGCATAGGGTCTCCTGCACCAGCAGGGGGTTGGACTAAATGATCTACAAGGTCCTTTCCAACTCTAATAAGAAATTAAATGAATCAATCAATCAATCAATCAATCAATGAATAAAATAATCCATACATTCTCCTTGGAAAGATGTTTCAGATTGGCACAGCCTACTTCCTCGGGCTGACTAGCCCAAGGTCACCATCTGAGTTCTTGCCTAAGGAAGGATTAGAATTCATGGTCTCTAGTCTGGTTCCTTAACTACTAACCAAACTGTCTCTCTTCTCAAACTGCAGAGTTCCAAACGTCTATGTAACTCAAACAGGCCAGCATTATATTTGCTGCATGGAAAATGAGAGTGCAGGGTATAATTTGAAATACAAAAGAGGCAGATGTGTTTATCCCCTCTTAGTAAAGTGACTTTTCTCTCCACAGAGAGGTAAGTCAGTTATCTTGACCTATCTAATCCATCAGTCAGGCTGGGCAAACTTCAGACTGATTGTCGGGAGCTCCAGAAGGATCTCTCAAAATTCAGTGAGTGGGCAACAAAGTGGAAAATGCATTTTAACCTAAACAAGTGCAAAGTTATGTATATTGGGGGAAAGGACCCCAATTATACCTACCAACTGGGGATCAAGCTTTCTGAGACAACCCAATAAAGGGATCTTGGGGTTTTAGTGGACAGCCAAATGAAGATGTCAACCCAGTGCACAGCAGCAGTAAAAAAAGCAAATTCCATGCTTGGCATGATTAGGAGAGAATCAAAAATATGTCATTAAGTGATGTTTTGCCTCTGTACAAATCAATGGTGAGATCACACTTGGAGTACTGTGTATAGTTCTGGTCACCGCACCTCAAGAAGGATATAATGGAACTGGAAAAGGTGCAAAAAAGGGCAACAAGTATGATCAAGGAAATAGAGCCCCTTCCTTATGAAATCAGGTTGCAACGCCTTGGTCTCTTCAGCCTGGAAAGCCGGCGTTTAAGGTGTGACTTGATCAAAGTGTATAAAATCATACATGGGATAGAAAAGGTGGATAGAGAAAAAATATTTTCTCTATCACACAATACTAGGACAAGGGGGCACTCCCTAAAGCTTATAATAAGAAAGTGAGGACAAATAAAGGGAATATTTCTTCACGCAGAGGGTCGTTGGTTTATGGAATTCACTTCCAGAAGAGGTCATGACAGCTGTAAGCCTTGATAGCTTCAAGGTTAGATTAGACAGATTCATGGATGCCAAATGTATCAGTGGTAATTGAAACAGATATCCATGTCAGCATGACATATAATTCTTACTATTCAAAAAGTGAACTTTTTGCCTAAGGAGGAAGCCTAAAAGGCCATTAACTTGATTTAAACAAGGTTCCAATTACCCCCCTCAAAAATCAAATTGCCCCCCTGTGGGGTGTGTGCATTGGGAACCAGGGGCCTAGAACATATGCCTTTTCGGTCATAGCAGCAGAGTTATGCAACATTCTCTCTCCCAAAATCAGTAGTTTTGATTCTCCTGGCTTTTCTTAAGTGGTTAAAGATCTGGCTCTATTATCAGTCCTGGGGCCCCAGGTAGTCCAGAGCAGCGTTCCCTGTAAGCTGCGCGTGTGCGCACGTGTGCGCCCCAAAATACCTCCCCCGCACACCCTTTTCCACGGGCGCGCACTCCCCATCCCTCTGCCAGCCCAAGAGAGAGAAGGGGGGAGAGAGATAGCAAGAGAGAGAAGAGAAAGAAAGCAAGAGAAAGAGAGAAAGAAAACAAGAGAGAGAGAGAGAGCAAGAGGGGGGAGAGATAGAAAGAGAGGGGGAGAGAAAGTGAGAAAAAGAGAGAGAGAGCAAGAGGGGGAGAGAGAAAGAGAGAGAAATGACTCTTGATTTAAAGCATATGGTAAAAAGCACCCAAATAATAACAGAGGGGAAAAAACCCAGCCGTTTGTGTGTGTGTGTGTGTGTGTGTGTGTGTGTGAACTCTTGAACCATTTCCAATAGCTCACCTGTTATTGGAAATGGTTCAAGAGTTCACACACACACACACACACACACACATACAAGGGGGGAGGAGATAGGGATGGAAAAAGAGAAGATAGTAATAATAGTAATAGATTTTGGTTTTGTTTTATTATTAATTTCTTATAATAAAAAAAGAAGGGATTTTTTTTCTTATTTATTTATTTATTTATTTTTCTTTTTAAAAAATTAGTAAACTTTATTTAAACACACAAAACACAAACATTCAAACTCACATAAAAAAACCCCCAAAACATTAAAACAAAAGTTGGACATTTTTGTGACATGCCTGTAATACAAATCTAATGGTGCTTATTTACTATCATACAAATTATATTTATTTATTTATTTATTTATTTATTTATTTATTTATTATTTATTTATTATTTAGATTTGTATGCCGCCCCTCTCCGAAGACTCGGGGCGGCTCACAACAAGATAGAACAAATCATAAATAATCCAAATAACTTTAAAATATTTAAAGATTTAAAAGAACCCCATATACTAACAGACACACACACAAGCATAACATGTATAAATTAAACATGCCCAGGGGGAGATGTTTCAATTCCCCCATGCCTGACGGCAAAGGTGGGTTTTAAGGAGTTTATGGAAGGCAGGAAGAGTAGGGGCAGTTCTAATCTCTGGGGGGAGTTGGTTCCAGAGAGCCGGTGCCACCACAGAGAAGGCTCTTCCCCTGGGGCCCGCCAACCGACATTGTTTAGTTGACGGGACCCGGAGAAGGCCCACTCTGTGGGACCTAATTGGTCGCTGGGATTCGTGCGGCAGGAGGCGGTCTCGGAGATATTCTGGTCCAGTGCCATGAAGGGCTTTAAAGGTCATAACCAACACTTTGAATTGTGACCGGAAATTGATCGACAGCCAATGCATATATACATCGAGTTTTAGCAAAGATCTTATTCTGGTGTATCTTTTGGTTTCCCTTTTGTGACCGATTCTCTGACATTTGCTTCCCATATTATAGAATATTTATTAGTTCTCTGATTTTACTTTTTTTTTCCCTTTTCTCCATCCAATAATAAAACCTACTCAACAATTAATGTACTCCTGCTCATCTATATTTTTTATTTCTTTGGTTAAACTATCCATTTCTGCACACAATGTGATTTTTTTCAATTATATCTTCCCCAATAGGCAAATTTCTATTTTTCCAATGTTGGGTGAGCAACATCTGATATATTTTTGGATGCTGTATACCTGGGATGGACAACCTATGGCACGCATGCTCGAGCTGGCACACAGAGCCATCTATCCGGGCACACAAGTTGTCCCCCAACTCATCTGCAGCTGCACAGGTGTGCATGCCTCAGCTGGTGTTTGGGCCTCTGATGTGCATGCGTGCAATTCCAGAAACCCAGATAGTCTTCAGAGCTCTCCTGTGATTGCACACATCTTTGCAAATGCATGTGTGAATGTTTGCAGTGGGTGCATGCTCAGATAGCATTCATGTGCGTGCATTGCAAGTGCAAAAGCTGTACACATGTGCAAATAATAATAATAATAATAATAATAATAGTAATGAAGAAGAAGAAGAAGAAGAAGAAGAAGAAAGAATAATTTTTAGATGTGCATGCCGCCCCTCTCCGAGGACTCGCAGTGGCTCACAACAATAATAAAATACAATAAACAGTGGTACAAATCTAATATTAGTAAAAACTAAACTTAAAACCCCTTAATATTAAAAAAAACAATCAATACTACAAAATAATTCTATTCTCAGGTGCTAGAATCAGCAAGGGGGGGGAATCAGTCCCCCATGCCTGGTGACATAAGTGGGTCTTTAACATCTTGTGGAAGATGGGGAGGGTGGGGGCAATTCGAATCTCCGGGGGAGCTGATTGCAGAGGGCCGGGGCCGCCACAGAGAAGGTTCTTCCCCTGGGTCCCACCAGACGGCATTGTTTAGTCAACAGGACCCAGAGAAGGCCAACTCCGTGGGACCTAATCAGCCGCTGGGACTCGTGCGGCAGGAGGCGGTCCCGTAGGTATTCTGGTCCGATGCCATGTAGGGCTTTATAGGTCATTACCAACACTTTGAATTGGTGCATTACCAAAAATGTGCAGCACATGTGGGGTGCAGGTGTTACAGTTGTGCAGGCAGCACATGGGGTACACACAAAAGCCCTGTGCATGTGCAGATGGTGCTGTTGTGTGTGCATATTTTATTTATTTATTTATTCATTTATTCATTTGTCCAATACACAAATACATAGGAAGAAAAATAGACATGTAGTAATATATATAAGGGTAAAGTGAACTTAGAGGAGAGGATATATGAAAGAAAGAAAATATATGTGATAAGTGAGAGAAAGGAAAGACAATTGGACAGGGGACGAAAGGCACACCAGTGCACTTATGTACGCCCCTTACTGGCCTGTTAGGAACCTGGAGAGGTCAATCGTGGAGAGTCTAAGGGAGAAATGTTGGGGGTTAGGGGTTGACACAATTGAGTCCAGCAATGAGTTTCACGCTTCGATAACTCGATTGTTGAAATCATATTTTTTACATTCAAGTTTGGAGTGGTTCGTATTAAGTTTAAGTATGGTGCTGTTGTGTGTGCAGTGCCCGGGAGAAGCCATGCGTAAGCAAAGCACCTATCTGTTTGGCACTTGGTGAGTTCGCTACCACTGCTGTATATTCTAACTTTTAAATTATTGGGGGGGGGGAGATTTCAAAAAATAGTAATAATAATAATTTTGTTCACTATCCAGAGTCACTAGTTGAGATGTGGGGCCATATAAATTGAATGAATGAATAAATAAATAAAGATAGATATTTTGTGCTAACACAATACATATTGTGTTTTTGTCCATGTGTCTATGCAAAGTTCTCTAAATTCTACAGACAAGGATTCACTTCCTTCCATGTACACCATCTCAAGTAACACTAGAGCAGAGGACAGAATTAAAGCTATCTTTGTTAGGCTACTTAATGGGATATTTATCTCTTTTCATTCCCACTTTCTAAAGTTCTAGCAGCAAGATCATAGCAACATACTGCTTTTATTCTTGGCCAAGAATATTTTGGAAGCTTGTCTAGTTTCAAATAAGATGCTGACTTTTTTAAAAAAAATCTCAATTTGCTATGCCTGCAAGACAATAGCCACTAACCCTTTTTTTAAAAAAAAAAACTGGAAATGGAGTGGATACACTTCTTACAATTTGTGAAAGCTGTCTAAAAGAACCTTTCTGTAATTTTGTTGCTTTGGAACACACTGTAATAATTGTTTCAGTAGTAATAGTAAATAAAGTAATATCTCATATGATAGCTAGGGGAGATTAATTGAGGGAGAATTATGTTACACAAATACATCTGGGTAGCATGAAGATCTCCTTCTCAAATATAGTGGAGCTGAATAACAGGCAGCAGTAGAAGCAATTAATTCACAGAGCATTACTAATTGTATAAAAGTTAAAATCTGGACTAGATCTACTAGCTAGAGAGATCACAAAACACCTTAACACAACTGCTGAAGATGACAAATTATGATGTAAGTAATAAAATTAAAGATCTCTCTCTCTCTCTCTCTATTCCAAAACCACTCCATCCCTTTTATGGTTTAGAGTAACTTCCCTTAAGATTTGGGCCTCTATCAAATCCAGTGGATACCCATTAAGAATGAAAAACTGATCTTAAGGAAGTCATTCTTCTAAATTAATTTAGCATACAAATCCAATTAAATAAATAGATAGATAGATAGATGATAGATAGATAGATAGATAGATAGATAGATAGATAGATAGATGAATGAATGAATGAACAAATAAATAAATAAATGTCTATGGAAATTCTCAGTCATGCAGGTCATGGTTGTCCCAAATGTGCTTTTTCAAGAGGCAAAGGGACTTTGTTTTTTCTCTGAAGACATTTCACTTCTCTTCCAGGAAGCTACTTCAGCTTTGACTGCATCCATTGGCCCTCATCCTTTCATTGGGAAGAACTGTGTATCTCGGAACTCACTCCCCCTGACTTTTAGAAACCTTGACCTGTGGACTTCAACTCATGTTTCAGCCTTTGAATTTGCATACCTTGCTTTGTGGATTCTGGATCTAGATTGTGGCTTACGGACCTTGTTTTGCAACCTCTGCAGCAGGTTTGTGGACTTCCATCTTTCTTCCTGGTTGGGGGCTTGGTTCTGGTGACTATTGGGCTCAGCTGGTGAGGCTGTGTTATATTGACTATGGGTTGCTGTTTGGTGGGGAGGTGGAATGGAGGTTTACCAACACCCCTGATAGGAAGTCTGTTGTAGTTTAGCATGACAGGACTGGAGAATAAAACATATAAAGAACAATTGCTCAAATTGGGTATGTCTAGTTGTCCACGTATCTTCGTCTGGGTTGAAGAAGGGCAATGCATGAGGTATTGCTGAAGCCATCTCTGGAACACGAAGGCTCGAACCCCTCATCGCCACTGTTAAATCAGAAGCTGGAGGCCGAGGAAGGTTAACAGCTCTTTATTAGGCAAACAGGAACGGTAGAAGTGACCAGCTCGCAGGTAGGAAGTGATTGCTGGCTAACGGCTAAAGCCGGGCCTTATATATCTTTGCTTAGTGCGGGAAAACTGTGTGTCCACCTTTTTTTAAACTTCCGTGCCAAGGTTTCCCTTGGCTGCGCCTAAGCCAATCAGCGGTCGCCTTTATTTAAAAGTACAAACATAACAATTTAGCATAATATTTTGACTTATATATCTCTTCACAGTACTTTACAGCCCTTTCTAAGCGGTTTACAGAATCAGCATATTACCCCCAACAATCTAGGTCCTTGTTTTACCCACCTTGGAAGAATGGAAGACTAAGTCAACCTTGAGCCGGTGGTGAGATTTGAACTGCTGAACTGCAGCTAGCAATTAGCTGAAGTAGCCTGCAGTGCTGCACTCTAACCACTGTGCCACACCGGTTCTATCCTTGTTCCAATATCTTATGGGTTGCAACAAAAAGAAGGGAGTCAAGCAGAAATGAAATGCTACCGATTCGGCCTGGTTTTGGCATATCAGTAGCAGTGGCCATTGATGGTTTGGAGAAATTGTAGCAGCCGCAACACAAGGCTCCACCCATCCATCTGAACATCACCATTTTCTTATTTTTAACCCTCTTCACATGTGCAAAGCTTTCTGTGCATGCATCAAGGGTGAAAAACGCATTCTTCCAAACTGGTAGGGAAAATAAATAGATACACATCCAATATATTATTATTATTATTATTATTATTATTATTATTATTATTATTACTATTACTATTATTGTTACTATTATTGTTACTATTATTATTATTATTATTACTATTATTACTATCATTATTATTATTATACCATTGGAATCAAACAATTCTCCAAAGCGCCTGAGGGCAGAACAAAGCGCCTGAGGGCAGAACAAGAAGCAATGGATGGAAACTAATCAAGGAGAAAAGCGACCTAGAATTAAGAAGAAATTTCCTGACAGATCAATTAATCAGTGATTTCACAAGTTGTGTATGCTCCAACACTGGAAATTTTTAAGAAGGGATTGGACAAACTTTTGTCTGAAATGATATACAGTATATAGGTTTCCTGTCTGAGCAGGGGATTGCACTAGAACAGTGTTTCCCAATCTTGGCAACTTGCAGATATTTGGACTTCAACTCCCAGAATTCCCCAGCCAGCAAACGCACTAGAAGACCTCCAAGGTCCCTTCCAACTCTGTTATTTTATTCTAAATACTTTGAAAGCAATGCAATAAATAAAGTCTTTATTGGTTTCTGCCTACAAGACCTAAATCAGAACAAGTCAATTACTTGATTATGATTGGTTGGGCTTCAGGACACTTTCATACTTAAGTGAAATGAATCTGAATCCTAAAATGCTGGCTGAAGACTTTAAAATATGCAGGTTTCAGTGGTCTTGCACCAAAACGATTTTCTAGAACAAACTTCATCAAATTGGATACAAATAAACTAATTTTATTTAAATTCTTTTTTTAAATCTTTATAAAACAGCTATCTATGTATCCACTACACAAATATACAATCTTTTGGCAACTATAGCTCAATGGAAGTAAACAAATAATGTTATTAGCTATTAATTTTTCTACTGTTTCTTTGCTTGAATTAAATAATTATTTTAATGTCAATAAAATAATATATAACATTATCAAATGTTTATTTCATAAGAAATTGCTTCCAGGTTGTTGGTCAAGAGCAATGTTATTATTATATAAACAATTGAGATGGACAAGATTGGATGAAAAGCACCAGAAGCCAGCTGTAAATCAGCTAAAAACTGTTCCTGTATCTAAGGCTGAACAATTATAACAAAACTAATTCTAGATTTTCTAATATTGGTTAAAAAAAGGTATTTCAGTTAGGAAAGTCTATTAACTTAGAAGAGACTGATTCTTCTCTAATGAAGATCAACATAAATTTTATTAATAAATACAGTATATAAACAATCTAAAATATTAAATCATAGATTTAATGTGGTAAGCATTCAGACATTCATTTTTCTGTGTTATAATTCTTTTTATTATGAACAGAGAGTTAAGACAGAGAGAAAGAAATTCTGAGATCTAAAAGAAACCTTCAATATTATTCTTTATTAAGATGGATGCTGTTAATAATACAGACACTAGAGGGAATCTCAAGATTGTCCTATATTTTGGAGAAATGCCCATTTTCGAAAGCACCACTTTTAAACTCATCCAGCGTTTCTCTGCAACCACTTTAATTTTGACTTTGTTTAGATTTTCACTAAAATGAATACAAGAGACCCACACCAAAAAAAAAAGGCCAATTCCCTGAGTGGACAAATGTCTAAGCTTTGGACACACTTTCCTGCTCCAACTTCTCAAGTTGTATACAGACACAACCCAAGCTCAAACTATTAATGAACTACAATCGCAATGAATTGTCCCAGCTACGTAAGCATCAATGTCATGCTACAAATCACCACTTGATATTGTTGTTCTAATCTGCCCTTCTAAAAGAGAACTTTCTCAAGCACTTTCTTCTTTGCTATGATCAGTGGGTAAAACAACAAAGGAACAATTTTCAGATTACTGTGTGCAAAAAAGTAGCACAAGCACTCTTCACTGACTTACAGCAATGCCACATCAGATGCTTATAGATCTACCCGTGCTTTATATGTCTACATATTGTTGTTAGGCAGCCATGAAGATGATTTGTTTGTTATTACTGTTTATTCGGTCATTTATTTAACAACATGTATAACCCACCCCAATCCCAAAGGACTGCTGAATGGCTCGCTTCACTCATGTTTTGAAAGCTCCCCCATTAATCATTTAATTTGCAGGATCTACTGAGATTTTAGTTTTGGAATACTCTGGATGAAGCTTCTTCCTCTGGACACTGTTGTGCCAATAAAAGGCCAGCTTAGATAAGAGACTCAGAATTGAAACCATAAGTGATATGAAGATGTCAGGGTGGGAGGATTGCATAATATTCCATGATGTCACATCATACATGGTTTGGATTATATATTAAAAGAGAGAGGAGAGAAAAGATACTGAGCAGCTGTTCTAAGCACTGCCCATCAGCAATACTGTTTGTTTGTTTGTTTGTTTGTTTGTTTGTTTGTTTGTTTTACTTACTTACTTACTTACTTACTTACTTACTTACTTACTTACTTACTTACTTACTTACTTACTTACTTACTTACTTACTTATTTGGATTTGTATGCCGCCCCTCTCCGAGGATTCAGGGCAGCTCACAACATGTACAAAAAAACAAGAAACAATAATAGCAATCCAATTAATACATTAAAAAACAGTCTTTAAAATTCTAATTAAAAAAAGAAAAACCATCAATATCATTCATTCAACAATTAAACTAAATCATTCATTGGTCAGGGGGGAAGATCTAAGGAACCCCAGACCTGGCAGCAAAGATAAGTTTTTAAACACTTCCGAAAGGTGAGGAGGGTGGGGGCAGTGCGAATCTCCAGAGGAAGCTGATTCCAGAGGGCCGGCCCCCCCACAGAGAAGGCTCTTCCCCTAGGTCCCGCCAACTGACATTGTCTGGTCCACAGAGAAGGCTCTTCCCCTAGGTCCCACCAACCAACATTGTCTTGTCAACAGAACCCTAAGGAGACCAACTCTGTGGGACCTCACCAGTCGCTGGGATTCGTGCAGCAGAAGATGGTCTCAGAGATAGTCTGGTCCTATGCCATGTAGAGCTATATAGGTCATAACCAACACCACGCAGCTATTATCTATTTTGGTCACAGGGGACCAGAGAACTTCCTGAAATGATATGTGCTTGTACCAAGCTAAGAAGGGTAAAGGAACTGAATGGCTAAAGTTACATAACACCCAACAGTAGCAAAGGCAGATCAAGGATACCTATAGATTACAACTCTGAGTCTCTAAGTTCTACCCACCTAAGACAGACTGGTTTCATCTTTCCACACCAGCAGTTCTACCTCCATCCAATGTAGATTAAAAATTCAAACTGATTGTGAGACCGCCCGCCCGGTGTCTGCAGCAAGGGGAAAGGGGCCCTGCGAGCAGTAATGAGCAGCCAAAAGTTTTACTGCCACACTGTTGGTGTGGCTTATTTTGTGGGTGTGGCTTAATGGTCATGTGACTGGATAGGAGTGGCTTGCCAGCCATGTGACCAGGTGGGAGTGGCTTGAATGATCATCATTGTTCAAGTGAACTGTCAGTTGTAAGTGTCACTCACTGGGGTGACAATTTGCTTTGCGTTTCCCGCACTCTCCTTCCTGGGTCGTCCCCCCCACCTCAGGCTGGGCAGCAAGGCAAACGGGTGCTGCCAGAAGCATAAATGCTGCCAGCGCTGCTTCCAGCCACACTTTCTGCTTGCACCTCAGGCGGGAGGTGGCCGCGTGAGGCTGGAAGGAAGCCGAGCCGAGACCAGTAATCCAGGAAGTGACAGCCGCCGATCAGCTGGAGTTGTGCACACATCTTCATTTCCGGTGGTGAAACTGTGTTCCACCCCATCCTGCCTGCTTCCAACCACTGGCTGTGAGCCTGGCGCATGGGCCCCTTTCCCCTTGCCACAGATGCTGTGGGCCCTGCGCATGGGCAGGAGGGGTTGGAGGATGGGACAGCGGGCCTGTATAAAAGGGCTAGCACACTGCCCAGTCTCCCCTTTCTCTCTGCGCGGAACTGGGGGTGAGCCTTCCCACATGCCATGGAGCATGGCGGAGAGCAAGGGGAGGCTAAAGGGGACCTCCCCTTGCTCAGCAAGGACCTTCACCCATAGTTGGCTAGGAATATTATTGACAGGAAATTCTGCCCCATTTGGTTGCCTCTGCAGGTTAAAATAATACATTAAATAAACTGACCCATAAATACCCAGTTCTTGAGTCCATGTGATTATTCCATATCCAATGCAATCAGTGTCAGATGCTGATTCAGAGCATTTATGTAAACCAAATGTCAAATGATAGAAAGGAAAATAGAAATGAGAATTAAGTAGATAGACAGTTAAATAAATTGTGGTGGAATAGCCTCCTGAGAACGACTAGGTCGAAGCAATCATATGCCTTTTCTTCTCTTGTTGCACCAACAATTTCTCATATATCTTCTCATGGTACTTCTGGGAGAAATTAAATCTACCTGATGAAAAGGCCTGTAGTCTCTCAAATAGTAGAAAATCAAGGGGCTCTATAGATCACAGCAGATTTCGCCTTTTAACCAGAGTTTTCTGAGATATAGAAATAGCTCTCAGTATCAACAAACGTTTGTTGAGAAATAAGTAATTCAGAGTAAAGGGTACACACATTGATTACAAATGAGGTAAACTGGCCTGGATGATAGAACTGTCAACATGACCTTTGACCTAAAATTTCTAACTCAACCAGCTTGAATCTTTATTGAAATCTCACATCCACCCATTAAGATTTTGTAAGATCAAAAACATCATTTCCCTTCCAATTTTCTTTTTAACTCAGTGCTTTGCCCTCTGAGAGGTCAACAAAAAGTCACCTGCTCTGTCCAATTTACAAGAATCCAAAAGATATTGAGGAATTAACACTGGATCTCTTCCAAGCTTACAACTCAGGCTGGGAACCCAAAATGAAACTATTTAGAGCTGACAAAGAGGAAACTTAGAGGATAATACAAAATCGGGAGAGGCAGCAATTATTAATGCAACTCATAATGTTCAATGATTTCAGAAAATTGAAAATGAAAAAAAGACTAAATGATTCAAAGTCAACTGCTACATTATTTTTTTATGGCACCAACTTGTTTGCCTGAAAAGTGCTGGCCCCCATTATTTAACATGGCAAATAAAAAATGGATCTTTCAAAACAGACTGAAAACATTTTTCCTCCTACAGATTTTTTTAAAAAATAGGGCATTAAGGCACACATCTATTCAGAATGGGAAAAGGAAAAAAGAGCAAAAAAAATGGCTGTACTGGAGATGAACAAAGACCTCCTACACAGCACAAAGGCTTGAACAGAAGATTAAAACCATCTGGCTAGAAATGTCATAGGACAGCCCTGCAGAAAATCCGTATTGTGGTCCTTTGCTGTTAGAATATGGATTGAGTTTCTCATACTGGTGCTAGAAGTAAATGAAAGGATGAGCAAGAACCAAGGATAGGTTCCTCCTGGTTTGAACCAGATCACTGATGATGTCATGATGGCTTAGTCCAGTGATTTTCAACCTTTTTTGAGCCGCGGCATATTTTTTACATTTACAAAATCCTGGGGCACACCACCAACCAAAATGACACAAAATGTCACCCTAAGACACTCTCTTCTCTTTTTCCATTCCTGTCGCCTCCCCACCCTTGTGTGTGTGTGTGTGTGTATACACACTCTTGAACCATTTCCAAAAACAGATGAGGGCTGGGTTTTTCTCTCTCTTATTCTTTGGGTGCTTTTTATATGCTTTAAATCAAGAGTCACTTCTCTCTCTCTTTTGTTTCTCTCTCTTTCCTCTCATTCTCTGTCTCAATTATTTTCTCATTTCTCTTTTTTCCTCCCCTTTTTGCTCATTTCTCTCTCTCTCTCTCTCTTCCTTCCTCTCCTTTTCTCTCTCTCTCTTGCTTTCTTTCTCTCTCTCCCTTCCTCTCCTTTTCTCTCTCTCTCTCTTGCCTTCTTTCTCTCTCACTCTTGCTTTCTCTCTCTTTCTCTCTTTTCTTTCTCTCTCTCACACACTCTTTCTCTCTCACACTCTCTTTCTCTCTCTCTCTCTTGCTTTCTTTCTCTCTCCCTCTTTCTCTCTCTCTTTCTTTCTCTCTCTCTTTCTCCCTCTCTCAGCAAAAAATTGCGAGACCGGAACCTGAGCTTCCTTCTTCACGGCACACCTGACCATGTCTCGCGGCACACTAGTGTGCCACGGCACACTGGTTGAAAAACACTGGCTTAGTCAGTGCAAGTCCGTGGGTGTCGCCATCTTTTTTGGGAGGGATTTTTCCCCCAATTTTTTTATTGTTTGGAAGTTTTTTCCTCTGCTTCTGTTTGAAAAAGGGCCCTCCTGTCAGACCCCGGGTCTATAATTACCTTCACTCCTTCTCCTGAAGCGCAGCCGATGAGCTCCTCGATTGTGTTTCAAGCTGATTCTAGCTACTGAGCATGGGCAGAAGCAGAATTGCATGGGGGATGCGCAAAACTTTACGATGCGAACTGGTGACAAAGATTCAGTAGAACCCACTCCTGGCAAGGATGGTGCATTCACTCTAGAGTTTTATCTATCTGACAAAATCCCCAATAACTGGAAAATGTATCAAACAAAATATATGAGAAAACAACCGAGATTTATTCTGTACTTCATATGCATTTCAGATATTACTTAGATTCTGAAAACTGAAGATAGATCTGCACTTTCTGCTTGGCTATCACTATGCCTCCTTGCCAAGTGCAGAAACAGATGATGTTGCCTCCTCTCACTCCCAGCCCATTGGGAATGCATTACATATCCACTCTTCTAGGTTTAAGTCAAAAACTTCTCCAGCACATCCTAGTAGGTGGGTACTAATAAGAGGGAAACATTAGGACAGGGACAGTAAGCACGCTGATACACTTATGCACGCTCCTTACTGGCCTCTTAGGAATCAGGTGAGGTCAACAGTAGATAGTCTAAGGGTAAAGTTTTGGGGGTTTAGTGATGAAACTACAGAGTCAGGTAGTTAACTGACTCCAGGCATTAACTACTTGGTTGCTGAAGTCATATTTTCTACAGTCAAGTTTGGAGCAGTTTACTTTGAGTTTGTATTTGTTGTGTGCTCGTGTATTGTTGTGGTTGAAGCTGAAGTAGTCACTGACAGGAAGGATGTTATAGCAGATAATTTTATGAGCTATGTTTAGGTGGTACTGTATTAAAGGTATTAAAGGTCATTTGATATGAGTATCCCAAGGTCTTTTACAGAGTGAGGGTTGTCTGCAAGTAGTAATAGTAGTAGTAGTAGTAGTAGTAGTAGTAGTAGTAGTAGTAGTAAACCACTGGACACAGACCTAAGGTTTGTCTTTTCTACTACATGGACAGGACGGGCAAGAAGCAATGGAATTACCAACCAGATCTAGTTGTACCTGGACCCTGGAGTTACCATAAGCCTAGTTCCCTTGCTATCTACTGCAACATAAACTGAGATATCCAAATTTGGCTTAAGAAGCAGCCTGAGCAACATGAAAAGCTGCAAGACAAACTTGCTCCGAGTCCAAAATGAGACAATGATACTAGCACTACAGAATACCATCTGAACTTGCAATGGCCAGGCCTAATGTGGATCCCTAGTTACAAAATGAAAAATACTACATATCCCAAAATGATCAAACTACTACTAGCTAATAAATGAAGTATCTCTGGACAACTTACAATATACATATTATAAGGAGACATGTATATATAAAAGTAATTTGAAAGGACTTGGAGGGCTACTAGCCCAACCTCCTGCTGAAGCAGGAGATCATATACCTTTCTGGACAAATACCTGTCCAATGTCTTCTTAAAAACCTCAAGTGATGGAACATTCACAATTTCTGAAGGCACTGATTAATTCTTCTGTCAGGAAATTCCTCCTTAGTTTCTAAATTGGAACTCTCTTTGATACGTTTCCAACCATTACTTCTTGTCTGGCCCTCTAGGGTGCCTTGGAGAATAGGTCAACCTCTCTTCACTGTAGCAGCCCCTCAAATATTGACAGACTTCTATCAAGTTGGCCATGGTCCTTCTCTTCATTAGACCAGATAAATCAAGTTCCTGCAACTATTCATTGTATGCTTTCTTCTCCAATTTCCTAATCATCTTTGTTGCTCTTCTCTGTGCTTTTTCTAGAATCCCAACTTCTTTTTTCATGTTGGTAACCAAAACCAGACGGGATTTTCCAAGTATGCTCTTACCAAGGCATTATAAAATGGTACCGACATTTCACGTGATAAAAATAAATGTAACTTAAAGACCTCTTGCTTTGCATGTGGCAGCTCATAGCCCACTGAGCATACTTCATTCGAAAATCTTTTTTTATGGTTAACTGGAGCGTCTAGAATATTTTATTAAATATCGGCAGCCTCCCTGCCCTCTGCAAGCACATCCAATAAGAAACAAATTGTACATTGTTCCCACAAAAAAAAATAATAATTATGCAACAAAATGTTGGTCCCGCCCCTTCCTATTTACATCACTGTGTCATCATTGTACTCTAAGGTGCTGATTTTTTTAAAAAAAAACCAGAAGCAAAAATCACTGATCACAATTATTTTTGCTTCCTGACTCTCCTGTTGCAAATAGAATTTGGTGAAGAAAAAGGAAATTGCATGATGTTCAGGCTTTAAATGTGCACTAACAAACCCCCCCCCCCCCTTCTGAGGGTATACTTGAGCAGAAATCAGTCATTTCAAACTCGAACTTGGTGGCAAACTGCAATTATTTTCCTTACGGGAGCTGACTTGTTTAGTCTGAAAGAAAATTATGATAACTAATTTACTATGAAAAATGATCAAATCCAGTGGGAAAAGCAGGGAATCCTGAAAATATAAACATGTTTTCAAGTGTATCTTCTCCACTTTGTCATCCTGGAACCTATTCCCCTGTTTCTTTATTCGGTATATCATCATTTACTGCTCTTTGTCTTTTCCCATTATTAATATTCATTGTGTGCCCTTTAGTCCCTCTTCTAAATCAAATTGGCAGCAAACATTTTCTTTTACACATTCTAAATATATAATCAGGGTCACTGTTCTAACTTTATTTCTGTGCGAAACTATGCACACTAAATCAGTCTGAAAACACTGCCTGTTCCTTTCCTTTTCTCAGCAGAGAAAGAAGGGCATATAGTTTTATGTATGGTAGGCTTGTGTTGTAGGGTTTGATATAATGGGTTTTTTAGATATCTCTTTTTAAATATCAGTAAGGGGCGAGTACAAGTGCACTAGAGTGCCTTCCGTCCCATGTCCTATTGCTCTCCTATATCTCCTATTCCTTTCTTCTATTCCTATATCTCTTCTTCTATTCTTTCATTGATACGTTCTATTACTATATCTTCTTTTCTACTCTTTCATAGATATATTTTACTATGAGTATCTCCTCTATAACCTTCATCATGTATTTTACTGTGTGTGTGTGTGTATATATATATATCAAATCCCAGTAAGGAAGGGTGTGGCTAGCTGATGAGGCCAGAACAAGGCCGAAATGGGACCATCCTAGTCTCCCTTAATTTTAAAATTCCAGCTAAAAAAACATTTGACACATACAAAATATAGTTGTCGGCTATAAATAAATTAACTGCCTTGAAGTGGCCCTGGGTTGGGCCTAGAGGCAAAAAGGAGCTGTGACGTTCCTTGAAATATACCAGGGTGATCCGACATAAAAAAAACATATAGCCCCTCCCTGGTACACAGCTGGAAGGGATCTGATCTGATAGCACCTCTGCTAAGTCTCTGCCTTACAAGGCAGAGTCCACAGGATCAAATCCCAGTAAGGAAGGGTGTGGCTAGCTAGGCCCAACCCAGGACCATTTCAAGGCAGTTAATTTATTCATAGCCGACAACTATATTCTGTATGTATCTGAATGTATATATATATGTCACATGTTTTTTTTTTGCTGAATTTGAAAATTAAGGGAGACTAGGATAGATCTATTTCGGCCTTATTTTGGCCTCATATATATATATATTCGTAGATTTTCACGGGTACAGGTATGATGGTCTTGGTATATTTGGGTTTCTTCCCATGTATGATTTGGAAATTTCTGGCGATGTTTCGACGAGGTCCCACTCGTCATCTTCAGGCTGGTGTTTCTGTCCTTGTTCTAGGGCGAACACAGCGAGACCTGAGCTGCCTTCCTTCTATAAATACT
Organism: Erythrolamprus reginae; assembly: GCF_031021105.1. Lineage (NCBI taxonomy): Eukaryota > Metazoa > Chordata > Lepidosauria > Squamata > Dipsadidae > Erythrolamprus > Erythrolamprus reginae. The sequence continues at coordinate 347,286,235 of NC_091950.1, read as the reverse complement.
GCTGGCTGGGTGTGGTTTGATGGCTCAGCAATTGCCTGCTGTGTAGAAACTTCCTGGTGAGTCAGTGGGGTAACACCTGGGGTCGTTGATGTAGCTGAGGTATGCTGATTAGTTAATGGTTGTAGATTAGGCGTGATATCCTGAGTAAAACAATCAAGTAGCCTGCAAGCTCCAACTACTCAGGATATCATGCCTAATCTACAACCATTAAGGAGGCAGCTCAGGTCTCGCTGTGTTCGCCCTAGAACAAGGACAGAAACACCAGCCTGAAGATGACGAGTGGGACCTCGTCGAAACGTCGCCAGAAATTTCCAAGTCCTTTAAAATTAAGGGAGACTAGGATGGCACCATTTCAGCCTTGTGATCCGACATTAAAAAAAACAAAAAAGACAAAAATAAATAAATATATATATATATATATATATATATATATATATATACACACACACACACACACACACACACTAAAACTCTCATTGTGTATTGGACAAAATAAATAAATAAATAAATAAAATAAAAATAAATTTGTTTACTGTATATTGTTTATTATTGTTGTGAGCCGCCCCGAGTGTTCGGAGAGGGGCGGCATACAAATCTAATAAATTATTATTATTATTATTATTATTATTATTATTATTATTATTATTATTATTATTATATCTAGAAGGGAAATTTCAATGTACCTCTGTATTTTGTGCAGTGCATTCCTTAATTAGCACTCTCTTGGAGTTCCAAGGGCTGGGGAGAAATAATGAAATAGCAGGTTGAACTTTCAAAACCTCTTAGTGAATTTCTGATACGAACCATGGAGTTTTTGCAATCATTGTGCTTGTATTTTTGTAACATACCAATGTGCTGCAAATTGCACTCCTAATTACTGGAGCTCCATGAGCTTCAGCAAAAGACTTTGGGACTTCATTGGTTCTATCCTACTAGCATGTCCTGTGCTGTCAAAAGCCAGGAAGCATTTTTGTCCAGCAGTCACAAAAGCATCTTTATGTGTCCATCTTTTATTTCCATAGCCAAAGATCGAAAGAGGAATATTTTGGTTCTCCTTTCTTTCTGACAGTGACTTCACTGTATTCTAGATACCTTCTCTCCCTTCTGATTTTCAAACTCATCTCCTGCACTTTCTTGCCACATCTTAGCTTCAGTTTCCTTTCCATTTGCTCGTGTCACTTTGTTCGTGTTCCTTCTTTACAAAAGTCACATTGTTTGAATTGGGCAGCCTTATAAATCCAGTAAATAAATATATTTACTGGATTTATAAGGCTGTGTCCCGTCAACTAAACAATGTCGTTTGGCAGGACCCAGGGGAAGAGCCTTCTCTGTGGTGGCCCCAACCCTTTGGAACCAACTCCCCCCAGATATCAGAGTTGCCCCCACCCTCCTTGCCTTTCGTAAGCTCCTTAAAACCCACCTCTGTCATCAGGCATGGGGGAATTGAGACTTTCCTTCCCCTTAGGCTTATAAAATTTATGCATGCTATGTCAGTATGTATGATTGGTTTCTTAAATTGGGGTTTTTTAAATTAACTTAAATATTAGATTTGTTTACATTGTATTATTATTGTTGTTAGCCCCGAGTCTACGGAGAGGGGCGGCATACAAATCTGATTAATAAAATAGGTGCACTTGTGCGCGATAGCGTGCATGCATGTGCCCACACTTATAATGCAATGCCCTTCCCACACACATGAGCACAAACCCTGTGCTTTCCCCCTGTGCATGCATGCAACTCCTATGCGCTGCCCCCCCATGCATGCGCACAGGTCTCACTGAAGCCTCCAGACTTCCAGAGGTCTGTTGGGCTGGGTTTTTTGCCATCGTCAGGGTTCAGGAAAGCCTCCTAAAGCCTGGGGAGAGTGAAAAAGGGCCGAATGGGCCAACCAGAAGTTTGAAAACAAACTTCCAGTTTGTTATCGCGCGCACGTACAGCCCTACATGGCATCAGACCAGAATACCTGTGGGACCACCTTCTGCCGAACAAATCCCAGTGGCCAATCAGGTCCCACAGAGTTGGCCTTCTATGGGTCCCGTCAACTAAACCAGTGTTTCCCAACCTTGGCCACTTGAAGATATTTGGACTTCAATTGCCAGAATTCCCCAGCCAGTTCAAGCTGTAGCTGACTATAATTTTAATAGTCATTGCTCCCATTCCAAAGTTCCTTAACAAAAATAAAAATTGCTTTTCTGAACATTCAAATTACAAAAACTTTTTTTTTTCTCAGCAAAACAAGATTAGGGAAAAGTGAACTCTCCTGGAGAGCCTTGAAAAAAATATTAGGATATGGTATGTTCTGTATCCCGTTTCCAAAATGTTGAGTCATGGAATTTCTCCAGGATTCATCTTAAGGTTCCTATTAAAAAACAACAAAAGTTTTTACTGGCTCAATACCCTCAAGTCATGATTGATGACGATAACTGTAGAAAACTGCACACCTTTTTTTTCTTACTATATGTACAAGGAATAGCTCAAGGATTCTCTTTCTTTTCTTCTTCAGGGGAAGATTAAAGATATAATCTTTCCAAATTCAGAACTGGGAGAGGGGGATCTGAATACGATAAGCTTACATTTTAAAGGGCTTTCCGCTCAAGTTGGCATAGAGTTTTTACCCTGAGGACTAAATTACTTATGCTTAACAATCACGATAGAAAATCCACTCCAATCAGATAAAGAAAAGTAAATAAAGTTTCAGGCACTCTCCTGGTTCCAATTTGCTACAAGAACAGTTAATTTGCATTCAATTAAGTGACAGTCTATGCACAATCGCTCTTAATTATATCACCATTAAGAGGGAAGTGTAACAACCACCATGAAAAATGTATCAAACTAGGCTGGTAAGTAGCTACTTGCCTTGTCAACAATGGTGAAAATGAATTGCTGTCATATTGTAATACAAGCTAATCTGTGCCATGAGTCAACTGCAAGATGATACTTGTGACCTCAAGCAACTGTGGTTTTACATAAGAGAAAACAAACTTTCTAAAGTATAAAGAAAGAGGATGGGCCTAAGGGAAAATTTCAAATGGACCATTCAACTGTTTCGGGGAGAACGTGCTGAACACTTGAAAAATAACATCTTGTACCTCAACTAAGATGAGAAAAGGCAGGCCTATGCACTTACTTGCAGAAATGAACAAGAGACACATTGGGACAAACCTGTTAGTCCCCTACATTGATAAGAGGGTGGGTAAAATTGTGGATTCTTGAAAGTGTGAAGGCAATCTGAGGTATCCAACATGAAGCAATGTTAATAGCTGAGTAATGGAGCATGAGACTATATTCTCCCAGAGAACATCTAGAGATCTGCAGGGAAACTAGATTTACTACTATTTTTAGCTTTTCCTGGTGGTTATCAAATGTTCAGGAAAGGGAATGGAATGGAATAGTATAGAATAGAATAGAATAGAATCACTGTTGTATCGTCTGCAAACTTCAGTAGTTTAACAGATGGATCGTTTGAGATGCAATCATTAGTGTATAGAGAGAAGTGGTGAGAGTACACGGCCTTGGGGGGGGGCTGTGCTAATTGTACATGTATCTGATGTGATTTTTCCTAGCTTCACCTGCTGCTACCTGTCTTTTAGGAAGCTTGTGATCCACTTACAAGTGTGTTCAGGTACTGCTAGCTGATTTAGTTTGGTTAAGAGAACGTCCAGTATGATGGCGTTAAATGCTGAACTGAAGTCTACAAAAAGAACCCTAGCGTAGGTCATTGGAGATTCAAGATGTTGAAGGATGTAGTGTAGAGCCATATTAACAGCATCATCTGTTGGTTGATTTATTTGCTTGGTATGCAAATTGCAAGGGGTCTAACAGTGGATCTGTGATGGTTTTCAAGTGGAACATCACTAACCTTTCAAAGGTTTTCATAACTAAAGATGTTAGAGCAACTGGTCTGTAGTCATTCAGTTATTTGATGGAGGGCTTCTTCGGCACTGGGATGAAGCAGGAACATGGCACAACTCTAGTGATTTGTGGAAGATTTGGGTGAAGATGGGGGCCAATTGGTCAGCACAGACTTTTAAGCAAGAAGGAGTTATCTTGTCTGGGCCTGGTGCTTTTCCAGGTTTCTGCCTGTGAAATAGGTCTTCCTTCTTGACCTTGTATCCAGTAGGCATAGCATTAAAATCAAGTATTGCCTGGCTTTTGGAGTATTTTTTTTAGTGGTGGGTGACTGTTTTCCAACAATAGTTATTCAAATTTTCATTTTATTGGGATCTTGTAAATTGTTTTCATTCTCATATCCATTGATAAGACTCAAAAGTCTAGATTTGGTTATTTCTTGATTCTAGCAATCCGGTTTGATTCAGCCATTGCAAATATACAATCATTGAAGTCTGTAGATCACAATAGGTCATGTTTTCTATGGTGCAATTTGAAAACCACATTGTTGATTGTATAGTATTTCTAATGCATTCTTGAAAATACTGGACAGATTTGTTGGGAAAATATTGCAATTGAGAAAAAAAAGAGCAATCTTTCCAAAGCTGGAAATAGTAATTTCATACAAATGTAGGCCTAAGTACTTTTTTTTTGCAGTTTTTTGTGATGGATTCCAATACAGTTTTGAGTTCTCCTTTGCCTGTCTAAATATCTGCTAACTGTGGCTTTTTCCTATCCCTCCTCAAAATTGTGTCTGAGGAAACAAAATTAGCGCCATTAAGAATTAAAACTGTTGATGCTTAACAAACAGCAGCATCAGTATTTAAATTTAAGAGCTGGTATTTACAAAAATTTGAAATCCATGCGGAAAAAAACCCACAACATATATGCAGGAAGCGAAATCCGCAGGCGCCCCATCCTTCCTTCCAATAAGGGAAACAGTAGGATTCTTTAATACGTAAACACCCAATGGATTCATAATCATAACCCATTGTTAGAGCAAACGCATTTCGCATTTCACGGATGAGATCCTGGTCTGTTGTATCAGAAAAGGCTGTTTCCACAAACATAGTTCAAACCCCAAGGAAAGCTTCCCACCGAATGTCTATGGAGATTTATTTTATTTTTTAACTTATTCTATCTATCTATCTATCTATCTATCTATCTATCTATCTATCTATCTATCTATGCCACCCAATTCCCTAGGGACTCAGGGCAGCTGACAACAAAACTAAACATGGATCAATATAAAAACATTTCAATTTAAAATAATTGCAGCCATCCATTCATTCATTCATTCATTCTTGGTCCCAAAAGGTGCTTTTTTCTCCCCAAGAGGCAACTGGACTTTCTTTGTTTTTGCTTGAAGACGTTCCGGTTTTAATCCAAGAAGCTGAAGAAGAGCGGAAGAAGCTTCTTGGATGAGAAGCAAAGCATCTTCAAAGGAAAACCAAAAAACCCAGTTGCCTCTAAGGCAAGAGAAACCTTGGCCTCTTTAAGACTTGTGGACTTTAACTCCCAGAGTTCCTCAGTCCAGCTTTGCTAAGTATCTGACGGACGGCTATGCGAACTGAGGAACTCTGGGAGTTGAAGTCCATAAGTCTTAAAGTGGCCAAGGTTGAAAATCTCTGCTCTAAGGAGACCAGGAGGGGGGACCTTAGGGCTTCCCGCCGAGTGTGAGCAGCGCTTTTCTACCTGGGAGAGTTCGGGAGGGGCGGAGTGGGATACCGCCTTGCTCCAATCAGCGGAGACTCTGAAAGCGGAAGAGGAAGCGCCTCCGCACTTTAAAGATGGCGGCTCCCGTGGGACTTCTTTCTAGGTTTACAGCTCTTCTGCCCCGCTCCTTGGGTAGCTCCTGGATGAGGACTCCCTTTCGCGGACTCCGGCAGGGTGAGTGCCGACGTTTGTTTCCCGCGCGTAATGCTTCAAAACCAACGTCCGGGGTTCAGCGCTGACCGAGGACGGAGTGGTTGAGCGTCCGGGCGCCTTTCTCCAAGGTGGATGGATGCCGCTGAAACAAAAGTGCCGTTTCTGTGCAGTTTTTACGGTGTTATAGCCCGGAGATGGATGGGTCGGTGCACGTACACATAATCCCCGGGATGCACGGCTAATGCAAGGGAGAAAGGCAAGACTACCATATCAATTGCACAAATCTGTAAAATTCCTATGCCGGTACAGCTATAGGGTATCCTCACTATCTCCTTTCTCCTCCTCCGGGGTCTGTATGGTGGATGAATTCACTCTGTTGTAGCAAATGCACTTGAAAATACAGGTAGTCCTCGACCTACAACAGTTAGTTCAGTGACCCTTGGAAGTTACAACGACACTGATGAAAGTGACTTTTTAAAATTGATTTTCATATTTCCCACATCTTAATATTTCTTTTTTTTTCCTTTTTTTTTCTTTTTCAAAAGACAAACATTACAGACACAACACATAACATAAAAAGGAGCTACATTCGCTCCCCCCAAAATAGAAGTCTTCATAGTACAAAAAGGGAAAACTTATTATTGTTTAGATCAATTCAGAGAATTATAAAAAATACTTGTTACATTTCTCTATTTGTAGACAAATCTAATAATAAATTGAAATATATATATTTTCTAAAATCATTAAACATTTTTTTTGTTCAACCAGATATAAACCCTCTCCCAGGTTTTATAAAATTCTCATTTTAAAATCTAATTTATCACAAGAAGGCAAGTTATGGAAATACAGTATAAGGATTTAATAGATGATCAAATGAAATTGAAAACTAGACAAGAATTACAGGAAGTTGGAGTAACAATAGTGGCAATATGCCCAGATTCAGTCCACATATCAAAAGAATGCAAGAATGTATATATTTAGAAAAGGGAATAATGTTTTAGGGAAATTACTAATTAAAAATCAAGGAAAATTGATTGGGAAAGCATATAAATATTTGATTAGTTCAAAAACTGTTGGTTTGATTTTAAAAGATAACATGATATGTTGGTGTAGGAATTTTGAAAAAAGAAATAGATTTAGATACATGGGAAAGAGAATCAGATTAAGATGTTTTATAGATGACATCTACCCCCTAATAGACTTTCAAAAATGTTCCCAAATACATCCGCAAATTGTTGGAAATGTAAAAAAGAAACTGGCTCTTACTATCATCAATGGTGGACTTGCAAAAAAGCTAAACTCTACTGGAACAAAGTAGAAAGATGGTTTAGAGAAGTCACCTCACAAGAAATAAAGAAAACTCCAGAATTTTTTTTACTAGGTATTACAAATTGTAAATATAAAAAAGAAATTTATTATTTAATAACTCATATTTTGGTAGCGGCCAGGATTGTTTTTGCACAAAGATGGAAAGAAACGGATACTCCTAAAGAAGAGGAGGTAATTTAGAAAATTATTGAATGTGCTGAGATGGACATGATGACGAGGCGGTTAAATAATCAAGAAGAACCACATCTTAATATTTCTAAGCAGATACACATCCATATACACTGCTCAGCAAAATAAAGGGAACATTTAAGAAACACAAGATAACTCCAAATAAATCAAACTTCTATGGAATCAAACTGTCCACTTAGGAAGCAACACTGATTGACAATCAATTTCACATGCTGTTGTGCACATTCAACTTTGTACAGAACAAAGTATTCAATGAGAATACTGTATTTCATTCATTCAGATCTAGGATGTGTTATTTGAGTGTTATCTTTATTTTTTTGAGCAGTATATATATATATATACATTAATATTAATACATATATAGTTTATACAGTGGTTCTCAACCTTTCTAATGCCACAACCCCTTAATACAGTTCCTCATGTTGTGATGACCCCCAACCATAAGTCTAGCCCCAATTCTCCCAACAGAGCTTTAAGATGATTGGCAGGAAGGTCAGAGGGACACACCTACTGTAAATTGGTCAGATTGTAAAAATATGTTCCAAGGTACCAGAATAGAAGCTTTAGTTCCTAAACACCATGGGAAATTTATCTTTTCCCGTGGTCTTAGGCGACCCCTGTGAAACAGTCGTTCAACCCCCAAAGGCGTCCCGACCCCCAGATTGAGAACCACTCTTATACATTATACATTACTTTTCCTTGTCGTCTATTCTTACGTTCCCATCCTACATTGTCTTGTCATCTTTTTTTTGTTTATCCATTCATTCCATTTAATCCATATATTATGGTATTCAGAATCTTTTTATCCATTTAGTTCCATAGTTAGTCTGTCCATCTTGGCACAGTCATTTAAAAATAATAATAATTTCCTTCTCCAAAAGTGTCTGAGAGTCTTTCCATTGTTACACATATGTGATCTTTGCTGCTGTCCCAGTATGTAAAATTAGATATTTAATGTTTTGGGGGTATTATTTCATAAGAATTCCTAGTAAGAAGAACTCAGGTGTATACTCTTATCATTGTTCCTGTCATTTCCTGCATAAGTGAAAATAGACTTACGGGTATGTATTTTCCTCCAATACCGTTTAGCTTCAGGACACTTCCACCATGTATGAAAGAAGGTCCCTTGCTCTATTTTACATTTCCAACAGGTCAGATTAGAATTTGGGTATATTTTTGCCAATCTTGTTGGGTGCAAGTGCTACCAATAGAATATTTTATAATTGTCTTATTTATATGCTGTTGATCTTGTTAATTTAATATTCCTAGTCCAAATTTTCTCCCAGTCCGCCAGGTATATTTTATATCTGATGTTTTTTGGCCGTGCAGTCATCGGTCCTTTTACAATGTCTTAATTGTACAAAAAGATATTGACAAAATTGAACGGGTCCAACGACGGGCTACAAGAATGGTAGAAGGTCTTAAGCATAAAACGTATCAGGAAAGACTTAACGAACTCAATCTGTATAGTCTGGAGGACAGAAGGAAAAGGGGGAACATGATTGAAACATTTAAATATGTTAAAGGGTTAAATAAGGTCCAGGAGGGAAGTGTTTTTAATAGGAAAGTGAACACAAGAACAAGGGGACACAATCTGAAGTTAGTTGGGGGAATGATCAAAGGCAACATGAGAAAATATTATTTTACTGAAAGAGTAGTAGATCCTTGGAACAAACTTCCAGCAGACGTGGCAGATAAATCCACAGTAACTGAATTTAAACATGCCTGGGATAAACATAGATCCATCCTAAGATAAAATACAGGAAATAGTATAAGGGCAAACTAGATGGACCATGAGATCTTTTTCTGCCATCAGACTTCTATGTTTCTATGTTTCATGTTTGTCGAATTCTAGCAAATAATTGTATATTTTAGATATAATTTTTTCCTCTGGGCCTGTGAGTATTTTATTCAATTGTTGGGATTGCAATGAAAGTGACTTCTGGTTGTTGTTCAAACTTAACAACCGTTGCGGCATTCCCACAGTCACTTGATCAAAATTCAGATGCTTGGCAACTCTCATATTTATGACAATTGCAATGTTCCAAGATCATATCAAGCAGAGTCAATGGGGAAACTGAATCACTTAACAACCCACGTTATTTACTTAACAACTGTGGCAAGAAATGTCAGAAAATGAGGCAAAACTCACTTAACAAATGTTTCACTTAGTAACAGAAATATTGGGCTCAATTGTGGTCGTCAATCGAGGACTTAAAAAGTTCAGCTGTAAATATAGATGCAAATAATAGTGCATTGGATTGGTCCTCATGGATGTGGATTGTAGTGGGCGGAAAACCAGTGTGTCTAAACTGGGGGAAACTGCCATAATAAGAACGTGGAATAAATAAGTAGTCTTAAAGTAGTATCAAATGTCCGGATCAGTGTTAATTAAGATGTGGTGCGAGAATTCATTAGGTCCAAGAAATCAAAATTATTTGTCCGACAATGTTGAAAAATAATACAATAGCAAAACCCCATCAAATAATGTGCGGAATGTATGGACAATATATGCATCAATTTTAGTTTTTAATACGGTAAATGTCAATGAATAGAACCCCTTCAAACAAAGCTTTTTGGGAATCCTCTATAAATATTAAAAGTTAGAAGGGGTTCTGAGCGAAAAAGATTAAGAAGCATGTCTAGATAATCCATTAAAATTCTGATAAAACTTTAGGTTTCCCTATTTTTGTTAAGGATTTTCTTAAGGGAGGGGAATTGTTTAATAGTAGACCATATGGATTTTTGTGTGTGTGCGTGCACATGCATGTACACAGAGAGAGAGAGACAGAGACAGAGATTTAATCCCTGCTTCTTCCGGTTAAGGCTGAAAAAAACATTTATTGGAACCCAGAAAACTGCTACCATTGAAGAGACATGCTAGGGTTAATTATCTGACTCAGCAAAAGGATGCTCGCTTCCCATTTTCTTGTTCCATATATTTTCCATTGATTTAATATGTTTCATTTGTTTCTAAAGTATTTAGGAAGAAATATTAGTGTTGTGTGTTTTCTTTCAATATTATGATGTTGCACCGTACAACTTTAGTTTTTAATTTAATTTATTTGACTTCTATGCCGCCCAATCTCATGGGACTCAGGGCGGCTTTTCTGTGTAAGAATGGAGTAGGTCTGTAATCTGTGTAATCTAATATTCCTTTGGGTTGACAAAACAAAAAGAAAGAAAGAAACCAAGATCACACAGCCCTATTCTCTGTGCTTATCCATATCTTTCTTTTTAACTGAATTATCTTTGCTTCTGGCATGTCCACACATTTCATATGTTCTCTTTGGCTCTTTCTCCCATTTTTATTTTGTTGTTTTGTTTTGATTGAGGATCTCATCGTCTAATTAACAATAATTTATCCCATGTCCCACTTCTTCGCAACCCATTTAATCCTCCTTTGTTTTACCATTGAATTCATGCTCTTTATGTGATCAAAACTGTCTTATGGACTTATTGCAGTATCCATTTCATTTTCTATCCAATTTGTTCTTTATCCTACCGTCTCTAAGATTGTATTCTCCCTAGAGTCAATATGTTTGTTTCCCCAACATACCAGCCTCTCAATTTCATATAATCAAGTGGACAGAGTTCACACTTTTATGCAGACATTTTTGTATCTTTGAACAGTGCTACTTTACTTTCTTTCTTTCTTTCTTTCTTTCTTTCTTTCTTTCTTTCTTAGAAAACAAATCTTTGTTTATAAACATACGTAACAAACACTAAAACATTTAAAAACAATATGTTGTGTGACATATCTGTGTTACATTTCTTGTTGCACTTGTTCTCTATTACTTAGCTATTATTTACATACCATTCATTGTTTCTATACATTGTTTACTCTAGTAACTCTTTTTCTTTCTTTCCCTTTTGTCATCGATCCTCTTACTTTAACTCTCCAGTTTCTAACCTTTCTCTTTTTTTTACTATAAATCTTTACATTTTCCTTTTTTCCAGCCAGCAATAGAACCTATTCCAACATTTGTAGTATTCTGAGTCACTTTTATTTTTGAATTCAAATGATAATTTATCTGCGCAGTGTTATTTTTTCATTTACGTTCCCTCTGTAGGTATATTTTCATTTTTCCAAAATTGCGCGAAAACTATTCTCGCTGCTGTCATTATGTGTAAAATCAAATACATTTTATTCTTTCCGAACTTCTCCCGGGCTATTGCCAATAAAAAAAGGTCTGGGTTTCCTGTTTTCTTTTCTAATATTTCTTCTAGCCATTTCTGAATTCTTTCCCAATAAATTTTAACTTTCTCGCAACGCCACCATATATGATAGTAGGAACCAAATTCTTTGCTGACTCTAATCACATCACAAAGTGTAATTGCTGTGTTCATAATAAAACCGACACAGGTTTGGGGAAATGAAAATGTCTGCAAGAAAACAATCAAGTTCAGGGAACATCAAGACCCTCAGTCAATATAGAAGTAGACTGTGGACAAAACTTACAGAGAAAAGAATCTGTTAGGGGAAACGATTGTCCATCATCCTAGCTGAAAACAAGGGCAAGAAGAAATCCCTGCCATCATCACATAAGGCAAACACTGGATACAGGAGAAGATTCGCTGTTCCCTTTTAGTCCATAATGAATGGCTTTAATTCTTTTCAACCATGAAACAGACAAAGAGGTGACCACCAGCAGTTGGGGCAGAGAGTGAGATTTTCCAAAGAAACATTCCTGAAATTGAGCTGTTAACTTTTTTAAAAGAGACAGGAATATACACTCTGGGTACTTGAAGCTCTTAGACAAGGGCAAAATGAAGCACACATAAAATGGATTACACTTAACCACCCAGCTTTTTCATGTATTAGACTTCAGGATCTGAAATTCATTCATTGACTACAGCAAAATATACCTTCCCACTTTTGTAGGTGATTAAATCAGGTCCCACAGAGTTGGCCTTCTCCAGGTCCCATCAGCCAGACAATGTCGTCTGGTGAGGCCTAAGGGAAGAGCCTTCTCTGTGGCGGCCCCGGCCCTATGGAACGAGTTCTTCCCAGAGATCCTTACTGCCCCCACTCTTCCTGCCTTCCATAAAGTTCTAAAGACCCACCTCTGCCGGCAGGCTTGGGGCCACTGTAATTTTAATATCTTGGCTCGCCCGTTGACTGAATGTATGATGTATGAATCTGTTTAATTTAATTTAATTTATAAGATTTGTATGCCGCCCCTCTCCAAAGTCTTGGAGGGGCTCACAACAATAACAATGTAAACAAATCTAATACATTTTTTAAAAAATCTAAAAACCCATTATTAAAACCATACAACACATACCATACATAAATAATATAAACCCAGGAGCTCAATTTCCTCATGCCTGATGACATAGGTGGGTCTTCAGTAACTTACGAAAGGCAAGGAGGATGGGGGCGGTTCTGATCTCCGGGGGGAGTTGATTCCAGAGGGCCGGGGCCGCCACAGATAAGGCTCTTCCCCTGGGACCCGCCAGGCGACATTGTCTGGCTGATGGGACCTGGAGAAGGCCAACTCTGTGGGACTGATTTAATCACCTACAAAAGTGGGAAGGTATATTTTGCTCTAGTCAATGAATGAATTTCAGATCCTGAAGTCTAATACATGAAAAAGCTGGGTGGTTAATCCATTTTATGTGTGCTCTGCGTCTATTAATGATTGTTTTTCACTATTTGTGAATATGTATCGTAAAGGAAGAATCATTTATAGTATGAAAAGTGGTGAACTATTAGGAAGTATTTTCTGAGATGGCGAAAAATAAGGTAAATTTTGCTGCCATAATAAAAAGCTTTGACAAGAGATTGTACATTGTGATGATCCTTCCATCACTTGTGTCATAGAAACATTTCAGCTTATTTATTTCTCTCAGTTCCCCAGAATAACAAATTGCTCCACCTAGTTAGACGATCATCTCCACATTCCCCAGAATGTGGGGAGAAATTTAGACGATTACATTCCCCAGAATGTGGCAAGAAATTTAGACGATTACATGCTACCTATTATTTTCATCCTGAAAGTATTTGACAGGCTAATCGGTTCAGATTATTTTCACATAATTATTGCTGATGATTACTGCATTATACTTGTATCTATAATGTTTCAGTAATCTGGAAAATAGGCAGATTTTTTCCTCCTTTGATATAAATTGAATTTGTTTTAATTGCCCTCTCTGAGACTTTTGTGGAGTAATATTAGAGGATATATTTGAACAAATGCTGAGTATTGGGTTTCATATTCACTTCTTCAAATATCATATTCATTCTAATACTACATTTATTACTAGGTTACAGCAATTGTAAAAAGGTTCTTCATGACCTCAGTTTCTTTACTGGATTTAAATATATCTAACATTTTATTCTCATTTTTTGTGTTTGCAGTTACAGAAACTACTGAAGGGAACACCACAACGGTAAGTGTGCTGTACTTTCTGAATTGCAAATATTAACTTTTATAAACCATCAACTTTCAACTGAAAAACGGAACAGTAACCTTCAATGAATAATTAAATATGCATTTAAATCTTGATATGGTTATGGTATGATCAGGAAGACTCAGTGGCTAAGATGCTGAACTTGTTGATCAGAAAGGTTGTTGATCAGGCAATGGTTCAAATCCCTAGCGCCATGTAATGGAGTGAGCTCCTGTTACTTGTCCCAGCTTCTGCCAACCTAGCAGTTCGAAAGCATGTAAAAATGCAAGTAGAAAAATAGGGACCACCTTTGGTGGGAAGGTAACAGCATTCCATGCGCCCTTGGCATTTAGTCATAATAATAACTGGAGACCTCACCTACAAAAAGATATTGACAAAATTGAACGGGTCCAAAGACGGGCTACAAGAATGGTGGAAGGTCTTAAGCATAAAACGTATCAGGAAAGACTTAATGAACTCAATCTGTATAGTCTGGAGGACAGAAGGAAAAGGGGGAACATGATCGAAACATTTAAATATGTCAAAGGGTTAAATAAGGAGGGAAGTGTTTTTAATAGGAAAGTGAACACAAGAACAAGGGGGCACAATCTGAGGTTAGTTGGGGGAAAGATCAAAAGCAACATGAGAAAATATTATTTTACTGAAAGAGTAGTAGATCCTTGGAACAAACTTCCAGCAGACGTGGTTGATAAATCCACAGTAACTGAATACCGTGTTTCCCCGAAAGTAAGGCAGTGTCTTACTTTCTTTTTATCCCCAAAAGCCCCACTATGTCTTACTTTCGGGGTATGTCTTATATTGTCCCGGGCAAGGGTTGTATAAATACATTAGTAAACATGAAATAACAAATGCTATCTTTAGAATCACTTCCCAAACATAATATACAAAAAAACCCCAAGCGTGTCACATAGTTCGGTTTAAAAAAAAATTGACCTGTTGTGGATTTCTACCGTTTTTGCATATCTTTGCCAACAAATGTTACCACAACTTCTACAGGGATCCTACTAGCATATTATAGAGAGAGACTTTATTTCAGTATACAGAATGTAACTTTTTCCATATTCACTGAGCCATAGAGTTATCCATCAGTTTCTCCTAATGTTATTTAGTTCTAAACATTCTTCAAAAAACTAAAAAGCAAAAGAAAGTATGTACTGCTTGCCTATTTTACATAAATAAAATACAGTGATCCCCCAGTTATTGCGTCCCCGACCATTGCGAACAGGGTAATTTGCGATTTTTGAACCCGGAAGTCAAAACACCATCTGCGCATGCGTGCCCTTTTTTTCTATGGGCACGCATGCGTAGATGGCGCCGGGCAGATCAGCTGCTGGGCGGCTTCCCTGGGTCTTCCCCCTCTTGCTGGCGGGAGGGCGAAGGCCCCCCCCAGCACCCGCTCGCCCGCCCTTCGCCCGGGAAGTTCGCCAGGAGTCAGCGGAGAACGGCGCGCCTGTTTTAAAACGATCGGAGCCGGCCTGGGGGATCGGAGCCGGCCTGGGGGGATCGGAGCCGGGCTTTCCCTTTCAGGGCGGGCCAGCGGCGGGCGCGGCATCAACGAGGAGTTTGCGTGGGCGGCGGGGAAACCCCAATCTTCGGCTCCTCGCTGCTGGGAAGTAAAAACACCATCTGCGCATGCGCAGATGGTGTTTTTACTTCCGCAGCGCTACTTCGCGAAAACCCGCTCGTTGCGGGGGGTCCTGGAACGGAACCCTCGCAACGATCGGGGGATCACTGTATACTCATTTCTGGCCAAAATGTAATATTTCCTTATAATACACACACACACACTCACACACACATTCACATATATATATAAATAAGCCTGCAACAATATTAAAATTATGAGTAAACAAATTTCAAATATTAATTCCAAGTTGATTACAGCAATAGCAACATGTTCTATAATTTTAATTACATTCAAACAGAATTTTAATTTTGATGGAATAGTAAACTTTTATAGCCCTATATTAAGAAAAATCATCAAAGCTCATTGTTTTATATTTGTTTGATCAATATATTTTTCCTGATTCTACTCTGCCACATAGTTTTCTACAGCAATTTTAAGTTATGTACCAGAGATCCAGTTTTATTATGAGTTTAAATGAGAAGTTATGTAGTCACTTTCAATTTATGGATAAGCCCTTCAGCATGAAACTGGATACAATGGATAAAACAAAATGATATCTTAGCTGGTAATTCGGTATTTCAAGGAATACCTTCTCTATTATGGAGGACTATGAAACCTTCAGACATTTTCAACTATTTTCTTCCAGGTGCTTCCTATCCCACTCATGTTTGAGGGAAGCATGCATGGTACCCACATAAGACTACTTACGGGACCATATCCTGCCACATACCTCCCAGAGACCAATCAGATCACACGGGGTTGGCCTTATCCAAGTCCCGTCAACTAAGCAAGTGCAGGTTGGCAGGCCAGCGGGAGAGGGCCTTCTCTGTTCTGCCCTGGCCCTTTGGAACCAACTACCCTCGATATTCCTCCCTCCCCTCCACACCCGCGCGCCTGCTTCACCTCGCTAAATAGGGTCTAGCGCCTGAGGGAGGATGAGAAATTTAACGGCCATGGGGAAAGGCAACCGAGCGAGACTCGTGAGGTAAACTCATTTCTCAGCATGGACCAGCAAAAGGCGGCGGCGGGAGGGAATACAAAGAACAACTGGAGAGATGGAGCAGTACTGGGCTACCCAGGCTTCAAAGAAAAAAGTTCGCTTCAGGGCAAGGGGGCGCAACCGACGCCGCTTTCGTAAGACCCCAGAATCCCTCTAAGTTCCAGTTGCTAACAAAACAAGCCGCGGAGATCGGTCTGTGCGCCCACCTCCTGCCTTTCTGAGGGGACAACTCCGACACCTTCCCCCCTTCCCGGCCCCGCTCGCTCCCGCAGGTTTCCACTGCGGTCTCACCCTTTCGCTTGCTCTACCCGTTCCCCCTCCTTCCGAGGCCCCTTAACGAACTTTAACCGCTTCTTCCTCGACGACTGCCTCTCTTTCTTCGTCGCTCCCCGCGCCCCACCACCCGGCTTCAGCTTGAGGAGAGGCGAGTCCTTTTTCCTTCGGCTGGCTGCCTTTGCACAGGGCCTGACGGCGGGCAGCGTCGAAGTACCTTTTAAAGGGACAGGCCGCGGCGGCTGCTTTCGGAGTGAAGGGAGGGGGGGGAGTTCGGTGAAGTCGTCTCCTCCTTCTCCTCCCAGGCGCTCCGCATCCACTTGCGCTTCTCCTTCTTCCCTCTCGCCTCGCCGAGTCAGGCGCAGAAGGCTTAGCGGGGGTCCCCGGGCGGCGGGACGACTCCCTTTCCCTGCCCCCGCCGTCCCAAGGCCATGTCCACAGGCTCGCTGAGCGATGCCGAAGACCTCCCTGAGGCGGAGATCCTGGGTAGCCTGAAAATGGACCGCTGCCGCTCGCCGGCCGCTCCACGCCACAGCCCCGCGCAAGGCTCGGCCGGCGAGCAGGGCTCCCCGGGCAAAGGTCGGGGCGCGGCGGCGGGCAAGGCGCGTAAGAAAACCCCGGGCAAGAAGAGCCCTCCGGGAACGGCTCCCCCCCCCCCGCAATACCCCCGTGTTTCCCCGAAAGTAAGACATATGTCTTACTTTCGGGGTACGGCTTATATTAGCCGACCCCCATATGTCTTACAATCGGGGGTGTCTTACTATCGGGGAAACACGGTATAAACATGCCTGGGATAAACATATATCCATCCTAAGATAAAATGCAAAAAATAGTATAAGGGCAGACTAGATGGATCATGAGGTCTTTTTCTGTCGTCAGTCTTCTATGTTTCAGTAATAATAATAATAATAATAATAATAATAATAATAATAATAATAATAATAATAATGTATTAGATTTGTATACCGCCCCTCTCCAAAGACTCGGGGCGGCTCACAACAACATAAACAGTGTACAAATCCAATTTTAAAAAATACAATTTAAAACCCTTATAATAAAATAATCACACAATCCAATCAAACCATACGCCAACCCTTGACAATTGGGGAGAGGTGTTAATTTCCCCATGCCTGGCAGCAAAAATGAGTCATGCCAGCCACATCACCACAGAATCGTCATCAGACAGCGCTGGCTCTTCAGCTTTGAAACGAAGATGGGCACCGCTCTCTAGAGTCAGGAACGACTAGCATGTACTGTATGTGTGAGGGGAACCTTTATAGTTATGAACAAAGCTTACCTAACTCCTTATGAAGTTAAGCTTCTCAATATGTTTTCAGAACTTGCTATTACTGTATAATCCTTGTTATTTTAGTAAAAACCACCGTTTCTTACAGGATAGGGATCAGTATCGGGTTGCTACCGGAATGGGCGGGTAGCAGAAATGGAACTGCGTGCGCAGCTTCAGTGACCGGCGGGTGGGTGCGTCACGGTGAGGTTTGGCTTCTGCGCATGAACAGGAAGCAAAATGTCACAAGAGAATGTGCGCGTGCGTGAGATTTCGGCAATTTTCAAATCAAAATCCAAACAAGCAATTTAAATTGGAACCCCCGCCTGATAGGGATGTCTGCAAGTCTGAATAAAGCAGTGTTTCCCAACCTTGGCAACTTGAAGATATTTGGACTTCAACTCCCAGAATTCTGGGAGTTGAAGTCCAAATATCTTCAAGTTGCCAAGGTTGGGAAACATTGGAATAAAGAATATGAACTTACAGGATCCTCTTTAAATTTACTGAAACACTATGGAATTCCTGCCGATCAAATGAATATACTCACAAGAAAAAAAAATACTCTGTGATGTTAAGAACATAATACAGATAAAATTAAATATGCTTTGCCAATTTTGATTTTGATTTTTCTCCTGGTTTATTAGTGTAATCTGAAAATGTTTTCCTGGGTGGTTTGCTTCTTTCCTGGATGTCGTAAACGTCAACTTGAAAAACAAAAGCAAAGAAAAAACTCTTTTGTGAGAAAAGTGCACCGCCTTCCCATCCAGCACTTAGCATCATTTTGTGAAAACACTTGTGGTGAAGTCATGGTCATCCACTTTAATTTTCAGGACCTTTCCAAAGTAATCTATGCTTCATATGGAGCTGTGTAATGATGGCCTTTGCAGTCTAAATTGCTATACAATTTTTTGAGCCAGGTGACACTAACATTTTACTGGAATTTTTAAAAAAGAGACTGAATAGTCACTTGTCTGAAATGGTATAGGGCAGTGAGGGCTAACCTTTTTGCTGTTGTGTGCCAAAAGTGGGGGGGAGCACGGGTGGCCGCACGCATGCATGCCCACACCCATAATTCAGTTGTGCCCCCCCCCCATGCATGCATATCCAACCCACCCACCTCTGCAATCCCCCACTTTTGGAACACAATGGCACAGTGGGTTTTTCACCCTCCCCAGGCTCCAGAGGCTTAATAGGAACCAGGGGGGTGAAAACGGCCTTCTCCCCCAAGAGATGCTCTGGAGGCGGGAAATGCTCCATTTCCCATTTTTTGATTTGATTGATTGATTGATTGATTGATTGATTGGATTTGTATGCCGCCCCTCTCCGGAGACTCGGGGCGGCTAACAACAATAATAGAACAGTATACACAATAATCCAATAGTAAAAACAATTAAAAACCCATTAAAGTAAAAACCAAACATACATACAGACATACCATGCATAAAATTGTAAAGGCCTAGGGGGAAAGAGTATCTCAGTTCCCCCATGCCTGACGGTAGAGGTGGGTTTTAAGTAGCTTATGAAAGGCAAGGAGGGTGGGGGCAATTCTAATCTCTGGGGGGAGTTGGTTCCAGAGGGCCGGGGCCGCCACAGAGAAGGCTCTTCCCCTGGGTCCCGCCAAGCGGCATTGTTTAGTTGACGGGGCCTGGAGAAGGCCAACTCTGTGGGACCTAACTGGTCGCTGGGATTCGTGCAGCAGAAGGCAGTCCCTGAGATAATCTGGTCCGGTGCCATGAAGGGCTTTATAGGTCATAACCAACACTTTGAATTGTGACCGGAAACTGATCGGCAACCAGTGCAGACTGCGGAGTGTTGGTGTGACATGGGCATATTTGGGAAAGCCCATGATTGCTCTCGCAGCTGCATTCTGCACGATCTGAAGTTTCCGAACACTTTTCAAAGGTAGCCCCATGTAGAGAGCGTTACAGTAGTCGAGCCTCCAGAAGCTTTCTAGGAACCTGGGAAGGGTGAAAACTCCCCCCCCCCTCAGGTCCTCCGGAGGCCAGAAACACCCTCCCATCATTAAATGGGACTAAAAGACTCTTTCCACTTCTCTTCTGACTGATTGATTCGTTTGAATATACTGTAGTTCTTATGTACTAATAACCACATTAAATCAATTTGAGGCTTAAACCAATAACTCATTTTATTTACCCATTTTATGAACAAATCATTTCAAGATGACAGCCATTGTCTATGGAAGTGTGGATTACTAGTCCTGCAACTCTATCCCTAAGGTTGTGTTGTTGTTTTTTTAATTAGCATTACTAAATAGTGTTCAAGACTGGTTTGCTGACATCAAAAAAGATCAAGAACAAAACTCAAAGCACTTTCAGAAGATGAGTTTTATTTAATTTATTAGATTTGTATGCCGCCCCTCTCCAAAGACTCGGGGCGGCTCACAACAATAATAAAAAACAATATTATAGCGAAACAATCTAATATTAAAAAGAAGCATATAAAAACCCTATCATATTTAAAACCAAACAACACATACATACCAAACATAAAATATAAAAGCCTGGGAGAAAGGTGTCTCAACTCCCCCATGCCTGGCGGTATAGGTGGGTCTTGAGTAGTTTACGAAAGACAAGGAGGGTGGGGGCAGTTCTAATCTCCGGGGGGGAGTTGATTCCAGAGGGCCGGGGCCGCCACAGAAAAGGCCCTTCCCCTGGGGCCCGCCAAACGACATTGTTTAGTCGACGGGACCCGGAGAAGTACCTGTATTTATAGAAATACCCTATTGGTCTGAAGATAAAATAAAAATAAGGGCTTTAGCATTTAAACCCAGCTTCTGCCTTTAAATCTTTGACAGAACATGATTAAATATATTTTGCAGCAAACAGATTTCCAAATCGTGATTGGGTCCATAATTTGCCACATTTGCAAATATGTCCTCAGAGCTTCTTTTAGAATTCGAATAGGTACCTAGTTGACAGAAAATGCCTTTTGTCAATTAAGCTTTTTGCTAAAATACATTCATAAAAAACACGTTATGGATTCCCATAACTTTAGACACTTTAAATTTAGTGGAGCAGTTTTGGGAAATTTGCAACATTATTGTAATTCAAGGAGCAATTATGAAATAAGTTACGTCTTTGAACATGATTAGATAGGACTGTGGGCTCTATTGCTTTGAGGAGGAATTATTAGCTAGATAGACAGAATGCATCCCTTGTGTAAGACAGGATCCCCCTAATAGGATCCTGTCTGATATCTGTTTCTAGTACTGTATTTCAGAACAAAAGTGGTACTTTCAAACTGCTACTTAAAATTCAAAGTTTTTTTTCCTTTGTTCAAGTGCACTCTCTGAAATGTAAGTTGGTAGCAGCTAAGTCTAATTATCCTTTTCTGCAGTTTGATGTATTGATATTGTAGGTGCTGAATAAATTAATGTAGGAAATCAAACAGCAGTTTTTTAAACTCTTACTCAAAAATTCTTAATACCTTAGATCGAAGGCAAAGTTATAGACGATGTGGAAATCCCAAGCCCTCCAAATCCTTCTGGTAACTGTCCAATTTGTCGCTGGAACTTGAAACACAAGTACGATTATATGGTAAGTTTTTATTCTAATACTTGCTAAAATGTAGCTGTGCTGAGATTGTCCTGCTAAGGACAAAGTACAGTGATACCTCGTCTTACAAACACCTCGTCATACAAACTTTTCAAGATAGAAACCCGGGGTTTAAGATTTTTTTGCCTCTTCTTACAAACTATTTTCACCTTACAAACCCACCGCCGCTGCTGGGATGCCTCGCCTCCGGACTTCCGTTGCCAGCAAAGCACCCATTTTTGCACTGCTGGGATTCCCCTGAGGCTCCCCTCCATGGGAAACACCACTTCTGGACTTCCGTGTTTTTGTGATGCTGCAGGGGAATCCCAGCAGGGGAATTCCAGCAGCGCAAAAACGGGCACTTCGCTGGCAACGGAAGTCCGGAGGTAGGGTTTCCCAGCGAGGGAAGCCTCAGTGAAATCGCAACATCGCAAAAATACAGAGGTCCGGAAGTGGGGTTTTGAGGACTTTGGTGTTTTTGCGATGCTGCAATTTCACTGATGCTCCCTTCACTGGGAAACCCCACCTCCAGACTTCGGTTGCCAGCGAAGCGCTTGTTTTTGCGCTGCTGGGATTTCCCTGCAGCATCAAAAAAACACGGAAGTCCAGAGGTGGGGTTTCCTATGGAGGGGAACCTCAGGGGAATCCCAGCAGCACAAAAACGGGCACTTCGGCTGGCAAAAGGGGTGAATTTTGGGCTTGCACGCATTAATCGCTTTTCCATTGATTCCTATGGGAAACATTGTTTCGTCTTACAAACTTTTCACCTTAAGAACCTCATCCCGGAACCAATTAAGTTTGTAAGACAAGGTATCACTGTATAGCTAAATCCGGTTATTTCTAGATCATTTAGAGTCCCTTGAGAGTTAAGCAGTACAGTATACACATCCAAAAAAATAAAATAAAAAATTCTCATTATTTGTATGCCCGGTATTGTCTAATGAAATAATCAACTGTCTTAAAGGTCAACTCTTCTTTGCATACAATGTCAGGATTGCTGAGAAGCAAAATTACATGTGTAAACTTTGTTACTGCTAAATTACATACCAGCAAAGCCTAATGCCTAGAACATTGTTTTTAGTTGAAAATAGTAATTTCCATTCTTAGAGGCATCACACAAAAGGAAAAGAAAATAGAAGAAAAACAAAACTAGAAAGCAAAAATGCCAATTCTTTTGTAATCACTGTAGTAGGCAGAAATTTTTCAGAGGGAGAGATTTGCAATAAAGGATATGTTCATAATGTGTCTATGTAGTATGCACAATGTTAATACAGTGATCCCCCGCTCGTTGCGAGGGTTCCGTTCCAGGACCCCCCGCAACGAGCGGGTTTTCGCGAAGTAGCGCTGCAGAAGTAAAAACACCATCTGTGCATGTGCAGATGGTGTTTTTACTCCCGCAGCGCTAGCGAGGAGCCGAAGATTGGGGGCGGCGCGGCTGTTTTAAAACGTCGCCGCCGGCATGGGGGGCTTCCTAGCAGCCCCCCAAACCCGGGTTGCGGGTCCGGGGGGTGCTGGCAAGCCCCCCATGCTGGCGGCGACATTTTAAAACAGCCGCGCCGCCCCCAATCTTCGGCTCCTCGCTAGCGGGCAGGCAGGCGGCGGACAAGCCTTTCGCTTGCGCTGGCTCTCGCCGCTTTCGAGCTGAGTCCTGGAGCGAATTCGCTTCAGGAATCAGCTCAAAAGCGCCGACAGCCAGCGCCAGCGAACGGCTTCTCCGCGCTAGCTGTCGCCGCTTTCGAGCTGAGTCCTGGAGCGAATTCGCTTCAGGACTCAGCTCAAAAGCGGCAACAGCCAGCGCCAGCGAACGGCTTCTCCGCGCTGGCTGTCGCCGCTTTCGAGCTGAGTCCTGGAGCGAATTCGCTTCAGGACTCAGCTCAAAAGCGCCGACAGCCAGCGCCAGCGAACGGCTTCTCCGCGCTGGCTGTCGCAGCTTTCCAGCTGAGTCCTGGAGCGAATTCGCTTCAGGACTCAGATCAAAAGCGCCGACAGCCAGCGCCAGCGAACGGCTTCTCCGCGCTGGCTGTCGCCGCTTTCCAGCTGAGTCCTGGAGCGAATTCGCTTCAGGACTCAGCTCAAAAGCGCCGACAGCCAGCGCCAGCGAACGGCTTCTCCGCGCTGGCTCTCGCCGCTTTCCAGCTGAGTCCTGGAGCGAATTCGCTTCAGGACTCAGCTCGAAAGCGGCGAGAATGAACGGCGTGGGCGGGCGAAGGGCGGGCGGCAGCGAGGAGTTTGCGTGGGCGGTGGGGAAACTCCTTGCTGATGCCCGCTGCTCGCCCTCCCGCCAGCAAGAGGGGGAAGACCCAGGGAAGCCGCCCAGCAGCTGATCTGCCGGGCGCCATTTACGCATGCGTGCCCATAGAAAAAAAGGGCACACATGCGCAGATGGTGTTTTGACTTCCGGGTTGAAAAATCGCAAATTACCCTGTTCGCAATGGTCGGGGACGCAATAACCGGGGTATTACTGTATACCTCTAACTATACTGTGCACACATAAGCACATATAAGTTAAACTCTCCTGAAGTTTGCTGGCAAATTGATTTCTTCCATAAATCTGATAACATGATATGACAGGAAAAGGTTTTCATCTTCTAGGATGGGAATCTAGGAAATCTATAAAATCTATAAAATCATTTGCTTTAACTGACTTCCAGCATCTTCAAACTAAAATGTACCCCTATCTTACGTTGAAAGACCAAGGAATAATAGCTATTTTTTCTTGGAACGTTGGTGAATAAATATGTACTTAGCAGAATTAGAATCTGTAGATTGTTGGATCTCTGTTTATTTTCACATTGCTAACCAGCCATGTTGTTGAATGTAATACGACTTGTGCATGTTTTGGATTTCATACTGAACAAGCATTCTTGGAACTATAACATATTTCATGAAATCATTTATTTTGTGACTGATTGCACATTTATGAAAACGTAGTCCTAATTAGGATTGGGAGTCTACTATTTCCAGCAATTTCTGGTGAGTGGGTAATAAGGTTTCCAAGATAAATAAAAAGTATTATAGGTCTACCCTTCTATTTTCCAGTGAGTAAGCCTTAGATCTAGACAATATCTTTCCAGCTGTAGTCAAAATTCCCAAGAGTAAAATATCATAAGCTGTTGAAGATTGGTAGTAATCATGGACTGGATGAAGAAAAAGAAATTGACACTTAATCCAAACTAGACAGCTGTGTCCCTGGCTGATTAAAAGGCAGTTCAAGGAAAGTTACTAAATAGTTTTAGCAGCATTGTTTAAGGAAGGCTGAATATATATATTTTTTCCAAATATGCAGTGTCATTTTATTTAGTTTATAATCCATCCCACGATTCTGCAGCCTTAGTATCACAAAGAAGATAACTGGATATTTTACCAATGTAACTCTTCACAGTGCATGGGGAAGCATAGTTTCTGAGCAGCCAAGCATCAAGACATCAAGTCTTATTCCAAAAGAGAATAGATTATGCCCATGAAATAGGAGGGGAAGAGAATTGGCAGCTATGCTTTTAACTCCACACAAATGTTATATCAGATATCCTTCATGTTTATAATAAATTGTTGGGCTTCTGCAGTCAACTTTGCAACTTTTGTCCCCCATCCAGGATATATTGCACTTTTTTAAAAAAAATAGCAAACTAAGTGATTGGGATAAAACATCAGGCTGCAAACAAAATAAAACTTGACTTTGAAACATTATAAATGGTCACACACAAACCAATTTTGAAATCCTGAATTTTTGAACAGTTACGGGGCAGAAAACATATCTTACAAGTATTTTCTTTCTCTGGGGCACTGTTCACCTAAGACTGGAAATTTTAATCCTTTGAAATAAATATTCCATATCCATTTGGATCAGCTTTTTAAATAGAACACATACTTCCTCCTTTGGAGAAGAAGGAGCCATAATAGTTGTTGTATCGTTGGAAATTCTTATGAAAGCGTTTTAATGCAAGGAGAAGGAACATGTGATTTTTTTTCTGGCTTATCCTAGCCTGCACATGCACAAGGAGAACTGCTCCCCTGGAATCCATCTCTGATACTATCGGTTACTTTCCTAGTGTGCCTCTACTCCAGCTGCTTTCTCCTTGTCCCTTTGGTGAATGGGAGTGAGACCCTGCCTATGGGACCCTTGAAACAGAGCTTCTGAAAGCAAGACCAAGTGATTTTCCCATTCAGAACCTGGCTCTGAACTCATTCTCTGCTTGGCCCTGCAATTAAAAACTGAACCAATTCATCATCATCTTTTTTTTCCCATATAACAACAGGACACCAGGAGACTTTAGACGATTTGAAAAGTTTATGGCGTTTGAAAGAATTAAAAGAAGTTCATTATGTTTTGAAGATAAAGGGAGCTTCGTTTTTATTAGTTTTTCTTTAAGTTTAATAATATCCTAGTCACTTAATTATGTGTGTGTTTTTTTAATATGGCTTTCTTTGAAACAGAGATGGTTAGAATTGCCAAAAGAGGGCTACAAATAAGCAGCAGCTCTTTCGCAACCCAAAATAACAGCATGGGATGAGAAGAGTGCGCTGGTTGTATAAACAAATCCCGAAGGTCATTTAGTCAAATTATTAGCACTTGTCAGGAGTCCAGGTGGCCTTGGGTATTGGTCCGGCCCACAATTCCAGCCAGATTTCTGCTTCCAGAGAATACGTTGCTCATGATGGATTTTTGTTTACCTAGCAGGAGAAATCAAATACTCTGTCCAGATGAAGGCAAAACTTTTTTTTATTTCCTCTCCTCTTGCTTGGAACACAATACGCCTGACCATGATGAAATGTCATCTCCCTTTGGCAGTGGAGAAAGGAGACCGAACTGAGGCTTTGCTTCGGAGTTCCAAATTAATTCAATCCAAGTTGTTTTCATCAGATCCTACAGATTATAGGGCTGGGAACCCGGGTTCAGTCTCTCCCAGGAGCTGCCCAGTGATTAAAGCAAAGCTGTAGTTGCAATTTTGGCTGCCCATTAGCACACAGTGTTAATTTCATGGAACATGACAGCAGAGCTAATCTCTGCCAGAATTTTTTTTTTTCCTTTTAACTCTTTTGCACTTGTTTCTCTGTCGTCTTAAAACGCTGTATCTTTGCACTGTCTTGTCATATAGATGAACACTGAATGAGCAATATTACATTGATGGACTTGGGGGTCTGTGTATTAAAAAAAATTAAAAAGATCGAAAACTAACAAACTAATACAGAATAAAGGTAAGGGGGGGAGAAAAGAAAGATAAAGTCAAAAGTGCGAAAGAAAGTATTAAAAAAGCAGCTCCCAATTTTTATTAATTAATTAATTAATTTGTTTATTTATTTATTAGATTTGTATGCCGCCCCTCTCCGTAGACTCGGGGTGGCTAACAACAGTAAAAAACAATATAAACAAATCTAATATTAAAAGTAGTTTAAAAACCCCAATTTAAGAAACCAATCATACATACAAACATACCATGCATAAATTTTGTAAGTCTAGGGGGAAGGGAATATCTCAATTCCCCCATGCCTGACGATAGTGGTGGGTTTTAAGGAGCTTACGAAAGTCAACGAGGGTGGGGGTAACTAATATCTGGGGGGAGTTGGTCCCAGAGGGTCGGGGCCGCCACAGAGAAGGCTCTTCCCCTGGGTCCCGCCAGACGACATTGTTTAGTCGACAAGACCCGGAGAAGGCCAACTCTGTTGGACCTAACCGGTCGCTGGGATTCGTGCGGCAGAAGACGGTCCCGGAGATATTCTGGTCCGATGCCATGAAGGGCTTTATAGGTCATAACCAACACTTTGAATTGTGACCGGAAACCGATCGGCAACCAATGCAGACTACAGAGTGTTGGTGTAACATGGGCATATTTAGGGAAGCAGTTCTAAGTATAAATGTGCATTTTACTTACTCGTACTCTATGGTTACAACATAGCAGTCTTTTTTTCTGTAAACTGGTTTTTCCGATCGTCGAAATTATAAATTCACTTGTTTATGTTTCACACACAAAGTCTGTGAGAGTTCCTAATCAACAATAAATAAATGCGGCTTTTCTCTGATCAAAGGGATCAGTTTGAATATCTCAGCAAACTCCATCATCCTCACCATCCATTCCTCCATTGTGGGCAGTGTCCAATCTTTCCATCTTTTGCATATAATAATCTTGCTGCAGTTAACAAAGGACTTGATGCTTCAGTTGAGCCCTGGTAAGATGAAATGGCTATGAGTTTAAGGAGCCTCAGGATCTGTAGATTTATCATCCTTAGTTCTGGATGGGCTTTGACAGACCTGGCATGCAATCTGGCCATTCTTCTAATGTAATCCATCTGTACTATAATTCTGGAATTTCAAATATTACCGTAATACATCTGAGGCAGAAAAGGGAGTTTTAGCAATGCACAAAGGTTATTTTCAGCAGCGTAAATTAATTTGTCCTGTGAATAATTTACATTATTTATAATTCTACTTGTAATTCTTCTAAAATCTGGCTGCTTGATGCCAAAGTCACTAATCTTGACAAATAAGTAGGTAATAGATGCATTTCCAAACAGGTATTTACTATTTTTGAATTTTATATTTCTTAGATACAGTGTAAAACAATCTTAGACTAGTAGAGCCACGTTTTCATGTTTTTGCTAATGTTTTTTTTTTAACTTTAGTATTAGATTACTCCATGACTTGTCCTACTTCTCTATAACTGTGTAACAGTAACTTTAAATATTCTAGTTATACTTTCACCCAAGAACATATACAAATGCTTCTTGTGGCTTGGTTTTCCTCATAATCATTGCCTGAGAACATTACTTGAATGCCTGGAATGCATTCCAAAATAGGTCGCTGTGCTGCATTTCTTCTCTTTCTGAAGAAAAACCCTAAGTAAAATCATATTTTTGGGAAAAATTAAAAGTATCTAGAAAATTAGAGCATTCTAAAGTTCTTTTTAAAATCAATTTTATTTCCATAAAGATAAAACAGAAAAAGAAACAAAACACAAAGATATGTTCATCATCCAAAAAAAGTCAAAACAAAACGTGTTAACAGAGGGATAGAATCAAGAATCACGTGAAGTGTTAATACTTATTTATTCATTCATTCATTCATTCATTCATTCATTCATTTGTCCAATACACAAATACATAGGAAGAAAAATAGACATGTGATAATATATATAAGGGTGAAAGTGAACTTAGAGGAGAGGATATATGAAAGGAAGAGAATATATAAGATAGGTGAAAGAAAGGAAAGACAATTGGACAGGGGACGAAAGGCACACCAGTGCACTTATGTACGCCCCTTACTGGCCTCTTAGGAACCTGGAGAGGTCAATTGTGGAGAGTCTAAGGGAGAAGTGTTGGGGGTTAGGGGTTGACGCAGTTGAGTCCGGTAATGAGTTCCACGCTTCGATAACTCGATTGTTGAAATCATATTTTTTACAGTCAAGTTTGGCGCGGTTCGTATTAAGTTTGAATCTGTTGCGTGCTCTTGTGTTGTTGCGGTTGAAGCTGAAGTATTCATTGACTGGTAGGACATTGCAGCATATGATCTTGTGGGCAATACTCAAAACACTTTATAAGGCCTTGGTAAAGCCACATTTGGAATACAGCTTTGGTCGCCACGATGTGAAAAATGATGTTGAGACTCTAGAAAGAATACAGAGAAGATCAACAAAGATGATTAGCGGACTGGAGGCTGAACATATAAAAATGGTTGCTGGAATTGGGTATGCCTAGTTTAATAAAAAGGACTAGGGGTGACACGATAGCAGTGTTTCAATATCTCAGGTGTGCCACAAAGAAGAGGGAATCCAGCTGTTCTTCAAAGCACCTGAAAACAGGACAAGAAGCAAAGGATGGAAACTAATCAGGGAGAGAAGAAACCTAGAATTAAGGAGAAATTTCCTGATGGAACAATTAATGAGTGGGACAACTTGCATCCAGAAGTTGTAAATGTTCTAACACTGGAAGTTTTTAAGACAACCATTGGACAACCATTTGTCCAAAATGGCATAGGACATTGAAGATGAAGTTTTTCGGCACCGAGTGCCTAAACTGGAAAGCACACACTGGAGCCCTGGAAACTGAAAGACCAGATATTAATAATAATTTATTAGATTTGTATGCCGCCCCTCTCCGAGGCCTCGGAGCGGTGCTCATGTGCATGCCAGCTGTCTTTGGATTTCTGGCGCGCACATGCATGGCAGCCAGCTGATCTTTGTGTATCCCGGAGCACCAGAAACCAGAAGACCATTTGCATGTGCGTGGGCCAGCTGGTCTTCAGGTTTCCGGGGCTCAGGCACATGCAAAGATCAGCTGGCTTGCACGTATGTGTGCGCCGAAAACCAGAAGAGCATCTGACAACCACACATGCCCGCATAGGTTCACCATCAGGACTATGGAGTTTCCTGCCTAAGCAGGGGGTTGGACTAGAAGACCTCCAAGGTCCCTTCCAACTATGTTATTCTGTTTATAACAAGTGCTTTAACAGTAAATGAAAAGAATACATCAGAAAAAATAAAATATAGAGTATGTCATTGCGATAGTAAACAGTTATAAGATACATATAATTATCTAATGCAAACAGGCAAATGTATTCATTTCTGATGCACTTAGATAACGATCATGCTTTTTACTTGAATTTTGTAAAAATGAATCTTATATTTTATTCTATTTATCCATTCAAAATGTACACCTGTTGGCAATCTGACTCAAAAATAGTAAGTGTAGGAAGATCTTCAATCCATTAAATAAATTGGCCGTATACTGTATTTATCTTTCTAAATGCTCTATCGTTTAGTTGCAGTAAGGGCATGGAGAATCCATTTATAATATCCAGTTGTCAAATTCTGCACTAGGCGTGTAGTTAAGAAGATTTTATTAATACAAAAATAATACAGTGAAAACTGAAGATCTTGCTCCTAGTAAAGCTCTCACACTTTTGGCCATTTGTGGCTTCATGTATCTTTGCAGTTCTAAGCACCATCAGGGAATCATTTTAGCATAGTGTTGGGACACTGTCCATAACTGTTGGTTTGGCAATATATTGGTTGCAGGTGTTGCAGGTGTTGCAGATTGCCACAAAAGGGAGCAAGAGTTCACATCTTATTTCTCTGGAGTTTTCTCTGTTTTTCTTTGTCTGGCTACTCACTATTATGTTTGCTCTGCATTTTCTCTGCAATCTCTCTGTATTGTAGTTATATATTATACCTGAAATATGTTTAAGCTTGACATCTTTGATGATTATGACAAAGACAACTGGTAAGAAAGACTATGTACTTGGTAATATTTTGATTGTTAGTCTGACTTATTATGTGTATTACTTTAGACTGTTTACCTAAATATGTTATTTATCAAAGTAAACTTTAATTCAAGTTAGTATAGTGGTGTATGGCTGAGTAGTTACGCACAACTAATCTCAATGTAAACTTTTCTGTGTGTGCAAAACTTTGGTAAACAAGGATTTATCTGCTTATACATTAACACATAGGGAGCAAAGCAAAATATCTGGTAGTGATGCACATATGCAGAAACAATCAAATTGCTAATTTTGTAATGCTTTTCAGAAGCTTTTACATCTCCATCATTTGTGAGCTTAACCGATTATTGAAACGGGTGTCCAAGTGCCGCCTCTATGTTGGTTGAGGCAGGCAGGATTCCCTTGGGTACTATTTGTTGGGGGTCAAGGGAAAGGGAGGGTTTTGCCTTCTCTTTCTGCTCAAGATCCCCATGTACAATTGGTGGACCACTGTGTGACACAGAATGCTGGACTCGATGGGTTTTGGCCTGATTCAGCATGGCTCTTCTTATGGTACTTCTGGATTTGTTTGTTTTGCTTCCTTTAGGACGTCTTACTGCTGAGTCAATTCATAAACTCCACAGGAGGGATGATATCTCGTTTGATCACGGGCCTTTGCGATGAAGAGCATGAGAAGATTTCAGTGTGCGTGAAAATGGCTCACCGAGCAGGTAACTACTATCGGTTTCCTCGTTTCTCTTTTGTGTGTATAAGAATCACTGAGGGGGGGGAGATGAATCTTAGTTTCTCTAAAACTTCTCTAAAACTGATATTTACTAAGAGTCAGGAGTGGGCTCCAACTTACCTCGCTGCCAGTTCGCTTCCTCCCGCACCACGTGGCAACGCCTCATGGGGGCACATGTGCTTCACACGCATGTGCAGTGCCGAATTTTTTTTTTAAGCCAAAACCAAGATGGCTACACATGCACAGGCCTTCTGCTTCTGTGCATGGGCAGAAGAAAAATCCCCCCCCCCAATCCAAAAAAAGATGGCAGTGCCCACGGACCAGCAGTTCCGTGATATCATTGTGATATCACCAGTGGTTTGCTACTGTTCTGTCGGGCTCTCTGGTTGATTCCTCCCAACAATTCACAGGTACAAATTTCAGACACACACACACGTTTGAAAATTTAAAACAATGTTCTTTATAATGAAAATTCACTTAAACTAAACCCTCTTTTGGTATAGCAAAGAGCACTCGTCTCCAAACAAACTGGTAATTTGTACAAGTCCCTTATCAGTTCTGTGATACTTAGCTTGCAGCTGTGAGGCAATTCACAGTCCTTCTTCTTTCACAAAGTGAAACACATTTTGCTCTGGTTTAGTTTCAAAGTGGGGGGAAATCAGAACACAAAAGGTCAAAGTCAGTAAAGCAGTCACGAAACACAAGGATCAGATAATCCTCCACAATGGCCAAACCCACAGGCTGCTATTTATAGCAGCCTCACTAATTACCACAGCCCCACCCAACCACAGGTGGCCTCATTTTCTTTGATAATAATCTCTCAGTTGTTGTTGCCTATGCATCGCTCTCCTCATGCGTGGCTGTATCATTAACTCTTGCTCTGAATCCAAGGAGGAGCTGGATAATTGATCTCCTTCTGATCTGTCTGCCCCACTCTCCTCCTCCCTGTCACTCATGTCTTCTTGGTCAGAGGAGCCTTCATCAGCATGTGGATGTCTCCCCCACATCCACAGTCCTTGGGGCAGGAGCTGGGCCAGAGCTAACCACAACACCTACCAGTTCAGGTGAACTGGTCCAAACCAGGAGGAATCCACCTCTGCTAAGCGTTCTTTTGCTGCTTACAACATCCTCGCAGCAGAGCTTCAGTTCTATTAAAAATGATAGATAAAAGATAAAATACAAGAACTAGTATAAGGGCAGACTAGATGAACCGTGAGGTCTTTTTCTGCCATCAATCTTCTATGTTTCTATTGCTTAAGGTTAAACTGTGATAGAACTTTGTAGCCATTGTGCTATTGGATACATTTAGCCATCCATAGCAAGATACATCAGCAAATGGGTTAATAAAATAGACTCTGTGCAAGAAATGCTGTTAATCCTGTTAGCTCCAGAGTTACAAAGCAAGCTGAGGCAGAGCTCCATTGTGCAAGATATAAGGAGGCAAAAAGTTAGGGACCTAAAGGTCAGCAACATTTTAGGAATCAAGGTACGTAACTGAAAGTCAGCAACATTTTAGTAATAAATGGAAGCAACAAATCTGTTGGACTGTAGTATCTGTACCAGTAATGGTGAAACTATGGCAGAGGTGGCACGCGGAGCAATATCTACTGGCACATGAGCTGTTGCTCTATCTCAGCTCCAACATGCATGTGTGTTCCGGCCAGCTGATTTGTGGCTCACATAGAAGGTCTGAGAGGACATTTTTGGCTTCCAGAGAGTCTCCAGGGGAGTGGGGAGGGCGTTTTTACCCTCCCTGGCTCCAGGGAAGCCTTTGGAGTCTGGAGAGGATGAAACACGAGCATACAGGGTCCACCAGAAGTTGGGGAACAGGCTGTTTCCGGCCTTCAGAGGGCCTCCAGATGGCGGGAGAAGCTGTTTTCACCCTTCCCAGGCATTGAATTATGGGTATGGGCACTCGTGCATGTACGATAGCACTCGCCCATGTTCTTTCGGCACCCAAGGAAAAAAAGGTTCGCCATCACTGATCTATACCAAGATATACTTGTCTTATAAGCCACCCTGAGTCTATGGAGATGGGTGGCCTAGAAATCCAAATAATAAATAATAACATTCTATGTGCTAAATCAAAGTGCTACAATGTCATCAACCTACTATCCCATCTGAAATAACCATTTGCCATCTGATTTGTATGGTTTGAAAATAAACATGATAACAAGATTTCCATTTATTGGAGATGAATGGATAACTGAATTTGAGTTCGTAACGTTACACATGTACTAGAATTATTTAGGAAATTGCTAATTTTTTCCCCCTTTCTCTCTACCCTCCCACCCTGCCACCCCATTTTTAGGTTTGCTGCCAGATCACCAAAGCCCAGTTCCTGAAGGTTTTGTTCGCAGACCTAGGCGTAACAGGTCAGGTGCTCTTGACTACTAAGTGGGTGAGGGAGGGGAAATTTTTAGAATCCTTAGAAGTGGACCAAAATCAACAGTTCAGCCTATGATCACAATCGAGCCCAAAATTTCCATCACTAAGCAAGACAGTTGTTAAATGAGATTTGCTCCATTCTACAACCTTTCTTCCTACAGTTGTTAAGTGAATATCTTCACTTAACAACCCCATTCTACAACCTTTCTTCCTACAGTTGTTAAGTGAATATAGAGCGCTGGTGAGACCACATTTGGAATACTGTGTTCAGTTCTGGAGACCTCACCTACAAAAAGATATTGACAAAATTGAACGGGTCCAAAGACAGGCTACAAGAATGGTGGAAGGTTTTAAGCATAAAATGTATCAGGAAAGACTTAATAAACTAAATCTGTATAGTCTGGAGGACAGAAGGAAAAGGGGGCACATGATCGAAACATTTAAATATGTTAAAGGGTTAAATAAGGTTCAGGAGGGAAGTGTTTTTAATAGGAAAGTGAACACAAGAACAAGGGAACACAATCTGAAGTTAGTTGGGGGAAAGATCAAAAGCAACGTGAGAAAATATTATTTCACTGAAAGAGTAGTAGATCCTTGGAACAAACTTCCAGCAGACGTGGTTGGTAAATCCACAGTAACTGAATTTAAACATGCCTGGGATAAACATATATCCATCCTGAGATAAAATACAAGAAATAGTATAAGGGCAGACTAGATGGACCATGAGGTCTTTTTCTGCCATCAGTCTTCTATGTTTCTATCTGCAGTCGTTGAGCGGATCATTCGATCATTAAAACAATTCCAAGCTTCCCCTTTTGCCTTTGCTTGTCAGAAGACAGGGGAAGATTATAAGTGGTGGTCACATGACCCAAGGGCGGTGCAAGTGTCATAAGTATGCACCAGTTGCAAAACATACAAAATTTGATCACGTGACTCCGGGAATACTGCCACGGTCGTTAAGTGTGGAAATCAGTCATAAGTCACTTTTTCAGGTCAATTTTAACTTCAAATAGTCCCTAAGTAAATGGTTGTAGGTTGTGTATAGCTTAGTTTATTAATAGATTAGTAGATCATGCAATCGTATCAATAAAAGAAAACAAAAATACATGATCAGGCTCTGAGATTAAAAAGGTAAAAGAAAATACAGTTAAAAATAAAGATGAATATTGGACGGCTGCCAAGAGGCAGAAGCAGATTTTTTTTCTTTTTTTCCTCCTTTAAAGCTAATGTGTGATTGATTGATTGATTGATTGATTGATTGATTGATTGATTGATTGATTGGATATACCTGTATATACCGCCCCTCTCCGAGGACTCGGGGCGGTCTTATGGTCTGGTGCGTCTTATAATGCAAAAAATACAGTATTTTCAAGAACATGTTTTATGTGTATAGACTGCATTTGTATATCTATAGACCCTGTTTAAAAAGGATACCTACTTCTCTTTAGGATTGCTTTTATCACATTTTCTTTCTTGGCTTTCATTAGAGCAGTGATTTTCAACCTTTTTTGAGCCGCGGCACATTTTTTACATTTACAAAACCATGGGGCACATTGAGTTGGGGGGGGGGAAGGCGGCTAAAAAAATATTGGACAAAAAAATGCTCTCTTCCTCCCTTTCGCTCTATTTCTCTCTCCCTCTTTCTCTCCCTTCCTCTTTTTTTCTCTCTCCATCCCTCTTTCTTTCTCTCTTCCTTCTTTCCTCTTTTTTGCTCTCTTTCTCTCCCTCTGTCTTTCTCTCTCCCACCTTCCCTCCCTCTCTTTCTCTCTCTCTCTTTCTTTCTTTCTTTCTCTTGCTCTCTCTCTTGTTCTCTTTCTCTCTCTCTTTCTTTCTTTCTCTCTCTTGCTTGCTTTCTCTCTTGTTTGCTTTCTCTTTCTTTCTCTCTCTTTCTTTCTCTCTCTCTCTCTTGTTTTCTTTCTCTGAGCTTCACGGCACACCTGACCATGTCTCGCGGCACACTAGTGTGCCCCGGCACACTGGTTGAAAAACACTGCATTAGAGGATTTATTAACTCGCGCACTAATTCTACTGGTCTGAATTCAGCCTACTAGATGAAGGCAGCAGTGATCAATTCCATTCCTTTCCCCATGGGACAGAAATAGAATGCAAGCCAAACAATTTAACAAACTGCTGCATAGTTCCTAAAGAGAGATTTAATTCTGGTAGCTCCTACATCTTTTCCGTCTCTTTCCTTTGCTTTCCCAGTGTAACATAGAAACATAGAAGTCTGACGGCAGAAAAAGACCTCCTGGTCCATCTAGTCTGCCCTTATACTATTTTCTGTATTTTATCTTAGGATGGATATATGTTTATCCCAGGTATGTTTAGATTCAGTTACTGTGGATTTATCTACCACGTCTGCTGGAAGTTTGTTCCAAGGATCTACTACTCTTTCAGTAAAATAATATTTTCTCATGTTGCTTTTGATCTTTCCCCCAACTAACTTCAGATTGTGTCCCCTTGTTCTTGTGTTCACTTTCCTATTAAAAACACTTCCCTCCTGGACCTTATTTAACCCTTTAATATATTTAAATGTTTTGATCATGTCCCCCCTCGCAGACCTGGTGGGTGGGAAAGGGAGCCAGGCTGGAATAAATTTGGTAACGGGATAAAACAAGGAATTGCTTTTTGAAAGTGACAGAGCATTAATGAACTGCAAAGTTTTTGGAACAGTGAGTAGAACTGGTAGGACAGGGCTATCTTGGCCGAGGCATTTTTAGGAACACTTCTCCAACTCATTGGGATGTTGTCTCTGTTGACTGCAGAGAGAAAATGTTTCATTCTTGGACGATTGCAGTATCTCAACTAGGACAAGAAGGTTGTGGATTTGGCTGTGTGCCTACCCCCCCACCTGTGCCTCCCACAATGATTTCTGGAACAGCCAGCAATGCAGAGAAAGTGGATGCTTTTAAAACATTTTTCCCCATAACTCTTAGGGTAGTGTAACACACTACTCAAACAGCCACATCCTATATTCAGAGCAGCCTCGGAAGAAGCAATGGTCTTCAAGGCACAGGACTCATGTTTGGAAATTTGTTTCCAACTTTGTTATGATTTTGTTTAAGTATCTGTCTTTGTGCTCTCTGCTCCCACTTGCACAATATACCTTCAAGGTAATCCTGCGTAGGTCAGTGATGGCGAACCTGTGGAATCACACGGAGCCATGTCTGAGGGCACGCGAGGCATTGCCCTATGTCAGCACTAGCACACATGTGTGCGCTGGTCAGCTGATGTTCAGCCTTCCAGAGAGAGGGGTAGTCTCTTTTTGCCCTACCCAGGTCTCAGAAAAGCCTCAGAGTCTGTTGATGGCAAAAACCAGACACAACGGGCCTACCGGAAGTTCAGAAATGAACTTCCTGAAGCCTGGGGAGAGCGAAAAACAACAGGCCTATCAGAAAGAAAGCCTCCAGAGCCTGTGGATGAGCGAAAATGGGCCTACCAGAATTCCAGAGGCTTCAGTGAGGCTTGGGCACACGCAAGGGAGGGCAGCAGGGAGGGCTGTGCGTGCATGGGGGGAGAGCATTGCATTATGGATGTGGGCACACGCACACACCCTTTTGACACCCAACCAAAGAAAGGTTCACCATCACTGGCCTAGGTTCTTGACACGGTAAAACTGAATCAGAGTGCTAACTTTCATGGCCTCTCATCAGTGGTGAAATCCATTTTTTTTTACTACCAGTTCTGCGGCCATCACTTGGTGGGTGTGGTTGGCTTGGTCGGTGTGGCAGGGGAAGGATACTGCAAAATTATTATTATTATTATTATTATTATTATTATTATTATTATTATTAATTAGATTTGTATGCCACCCCTCTCCGGAGACTCGGAGTGGCTCACAACAACAAAACAGTACAAATCCAATAGTTAAAAACAATTTAAAACCCTTAATAAAAAACAGTCATACATCTCATACAAACCATGCGTAAAGTGGAAACAGCCCAGGGGAATCAATTTCCCCATGCCTGATGGCAGAGGTGGGTTTTAAGGAGTTTGCGAAAGGCAAGGAGGGTGGGGGCAATCCTAATCTCCGGGAGGAGTTGGTTCCAGAGGGTCGGGGCTGCCACAAAGAAGGCTCTTCCCCTGGGTCCCGCCAGATGACATTGTTTCGTCAACGGGACCCGGAGAAGGCCAACTCTGTGGGACCTAACTGGTCGCTGGGATTCGTGCGGCATAAGGCAGTTTCAGAGATATTCTGGTCCGATGCCATGAAGGGCTCCATTTCCACCCCACTCTGGCCAGAGGTGGTATTTGCAGGTTTATTTATTTAT
This sequence comes from Erythrolamprus reginae, assembly GCF_031021105.1. Classification (NCBI taxonomy): domain Eukaryota; kingdom Metazoa; phylum Chordata; class Lepidosauria; order Squamata; family Dipsadidae; genus Erythrolamprus; species Erythrolamprus reginae. Next base: position 347,248,210 of record NC_091950.1, on the reverse strand, counting down.
TAGATTTCTATGCCGCCCCTCTCCGTAGACTCAGGGCGGCTCACAACAGCAATAGAACAAATCTAATAATTTCAATTATTAATCAAACATACATACAAACATACCATACATAAATTGTATAGGCCCGGGGGGAGATGTCTCGGTTCCCCCATGCCTGGCAGCAAAGGTGGGTTTTAAGGAGTTTACGGAAGGCAAGGAGGGTGGGGGCAGTTCTAATCTCCAGGAGGAGCTGGTTCCAGAGAGTCGGGGCTGCCACAGAGAAGGCTCTTCCCCTGGGTCCCGCCAAACGACATTGTTTAGTCGACGGGACCCGGAAAAGGCCAACTCTGTGGGACCTAATCGATCGCTGGGAACTACTCAAAATTTCTGCTACTGGTTCTCCAGAACCTGCTGGATTTCATCCCTGCCTTATTATTTAAAAATAATGGCAAGATGCATTATACTTTAATTACATTTAGGAAACATATTGTGGATGAGGTATAAATTATTCCCAGTATATATTTATTCTTCCATTTCTTCTTTTTTTAAGTAAGGAAAGCATTACTAAACTGAAACTCTAGTAATGGTTGCAGGAATTAGTGGTCTAAAAATACTAGCGGAATATGATTGTTATTGTTGTTGCTACAGTGCCAATTTTAATTTCCCAGCTTTTCTGCAAGATGGCTGGACAGAGTCCTGTAGCAGGACAAGAACTACTTGTGGCCAATAAGGGAGCAGAGACCACAAGGAGATTTGAGATACACAGGTTTATTGCATGCGGTTCAGAATAAGATCAAGGGACTTCTGAACAGTTATAAAACTGTCTCTTGGGAGTATTTATACATATGCAAAAGCGGAGAGTGAAATAACCAATCATATATCAAAGAGACAAGGTTATATGATGTAAAAATACAGAAACGAAAATTACAAATCTGAAAGCACCTGTGGTAGGCATAAAGAAGAACTTGTGGTTAATAAGTGGTTATATCCGTGTGAAGCTATATGCCAGTCTATTTGCCTAGAGTGCAGGTGACAACCTATCTTACACCATCAAAGCTATGTTCCTTTTCCTGAGTACATTTCTTGGTTACGCTTTTAGCACTACAGCTGTATCTCAACCGGGCACAGAGGAAGCAAAAGTATGTGAGCAAAGATTGCCCGATTGTCAGCACTTTAAAAATATCAAGTTTATATCAGATATGTAAGGGACAAAGGTCATATATGGAAAGAACATAGTTCAGGCAAGAATTGCAGTAATAAGTGAAAATACATATATCAGGCCATAGCCTAGCTTCCTCAGTCCTTCCTCCATGTAGGAAGGATAGAGAGCTGGCAACTAGCCAGGGTCACCCGGACAGACTCATGGCTAAGTCAAGATTTTAATCCCGTTCTCAACAGTAATAGCTGAACACAAAACCCAGTGCCACATTGACTATTTTCTCTCTCCACCAGCTTTCAAAAGTGTTGAACATTGTCCTCCCCTGAATAGGATGAAAACAAGAATTTTGTTCTGAAAACTTTCCCCGAATTGAAGGACAGGTCAAGCATACAGAGTGCGTGACTTCATGGGAAATTTTGCTGTACGTGTAATAATTAAATCTTTGCCTTAACCTGAAGGCCGTTCTGTGTGCTCATTTCCCCTAGGAATTCTTCTCATTATTCCCATGAGCGAGGAGACAAGTAACCCTTTGAGTTTTTTGGCTCAGTGCCCTGCCTTGATGAAGGTGTAGAGTTCTGGCTCTCTCCACTGGTAGTGGATGAGATGATGACTGCATGAAACCTTGCCTCGACACCCCTTGACCCCAGAATGTGAAAATCACACCACTGAAGTTTGACAGCAAATTGGCTAAGTTTCAGATTTTAGCAGGAATTTTCATATTGTTAATATCTTTTCTGGATTTTGGAGGAGAGGGGCAGTAGTGGGTTTGCGCATAGGCAACATTTCTGTGCAGAAATCTCCCTGGTGGGTGGAGTGTCCCCCCGTTGCTGCTACTGGTTGGCAGAACCGGGAACAGCCCACCGCTGGAGATGGGTAATATTTGAAAAAGATTAAATATACCAACTATCATCCAAGGGCCTGAAATGAGAGGGTTTTTTTAATGATGTTTGGAAACCACCCAGAGTTGCTTGACAGTGACACGGTGGAATAAATTTAATAAATAAATAAAATAATGTCCTTCATCAAATCACAACATAAATGTTTGTTTCACAGATCACTGTGCTAAACAATTAATTCCCTCACTATTGCTAAACTACTAAGGCAGCATTACTATTAAATCTACTCATCATTCCTATCATCCACCTCCTCCCACTTATGACTGGTATGACTTTAACTAGTTGCTTGTATCGTTATGATTTATATTAATATTCATTGTTTTCTGATTGCTTATTTGTACCTTATGGCTATCATTAAGTTGTACCCCATGATTCTTGATGAACCTATCTTTTCTTTTATGTATACACAGAGCATATGCACCAATGAGAAATTCCTTGTGTGTACAATCACATTTGGCCCATAAAGAATTCTATTCTATTCTATTCTATCTCACTGAAAGCCTAATCCAGTCCGAGAAAACACTGGACTCAGCTGAACGTTATAGGTTATACAAAGAGAAAAGGGTTGTGCATCAAAGCAGTACAGCATTCATCCCAGATTCAACATTGTCCTACCTGTTATTTTTCTAGCCTTCCCTATCTCCCTCTGCCAGTGTCCCATATTTACTGTACAGGAGTTTTTCTGTGTCATCATTGCACTATTCTAGGATTAGTTTTATTTATATATGTACATGTGTGTTATGTATGTGTACACTTTTGAGATCAGGCAACAGAATTTCATTTTTAATGTGTGCCAGTGTGTCCACATTAAAAAAAATGTGAATAAAGGTCCATCTATCTATCATCTGTCTGTCTGCCTGCCTGCCTGCCTGCCTATCTGTCTGTCTGTCTGTCTGTCTGTCTATCTATCTATCTATCTATCTATCTATCTATCTATTCTTTAAAAGTAATTTAAGAACTTTATCTGTTGTTATCCCAGTTGTATAATTTTTAGATTTTATTATATGTCATATATCCAACATCTGTTTCCCAAAGCTGCAATAAAATTATGTCTAGACTATATGGAGGAGATCAGCACCTGGTAAATTACGTCATAAAAATAATACTGTGGTGTGTGCATGTGCTGTAATAGGGAAGTTAATCTGATGCCATGCGTTACAAATTCATAGTCTTATATGAAAATATAATAAGGAAAGCTTATGTAGAGAATACATCTCTTGAAGATAATGAAAGATTTAATATGCCTTATTTTTACTACAAAGGCCATAGCATGGTTATTGAATAACTAATATTTTCAACATGAAAAAATTATTTCTTCAATTCCTTGTCTATTTTTTTACATTTCTGAACATTGTAGCTATTTCAGTGTCCTTACAACTTAAGCTATTATTTACTTGACAGCTTTATTTCCTTTATTTGACAGCACCAGGGAGCAAAACCTTCTCTGGAATCTTTTGTTTTGAAAAGTGTTGGAGCAATGGGAACATTTTTATATGTTCAAAACAGCTTGAGTCTACTGGGATTTTATTACCATTTTGCACATCCTAAATGGGCAAAGATACAAATCAGTTTTACACAGCTCCATCAAAAGCAGTTCACATTTCATGTATGCATATTATCCCTCACCGGAGAGTCATATGTGCAACTTTATTGATCACTTCCTTGTCTGCACTGTTGCACTTATCAAGAATATTTTGTTAAACTGAACTGAAAATTCTGCAGGGGTGAAAAAACCCTTGAGAGCAAAATGCCGTGATGATTCTAAATGGACATATTTCTGGTTAATCTTGCCTTCAGAATCAATCCACTTACTATAGAGCAGAACAGAACATAATATAATTCTTCATTGGCTAAGTGTGATTGGACACAAAAGGAATTTGTCTTTGATGCATATGATCTCAGTGTACACAAAAGGAAAGATATATTGGTCAAGAATCATTAATCATGAGAATGATTGTCACAGGGTACAAATAAACAATCAGGAAACAATATAAATCATAAGCATACAAGCAACAAGTTACAATCATTTAGTCATAAGTGGGAGGAGATGGGCAATAGGAACAATGAGAATAGAAATAATAGACTTTGTTGCTTGTGTCCTACAATTTATATTGACCGATTCCTAATGTGATTTGATTGCTTATTTGTACCCAGACTATCATTAAGTGTATTATGATTCTTGATGAACTTACGATTTATATTGTTTACTGATTGCTTATTTGTACCCTGTGACAATCATTAATTGCCATGATTTAATGATTCTTGACAAATGTATCCTTCCTTTTATGTACACTGAGACAAATTACTTGTGTGTCTAATCACACTTGGCCGATAAAATGCTATTCTATTCTAATAAGACTGAAGTTGGCAAGTGCATTGCAATAACCTTGCAAAGTTGTTGGGATGGTGGTGTCGCTCCAGTTCCAATGGTCCTTGGATGAAGTCGATTATCTGGGCCCTCAACAGTCAGGATTCAGGCCCAACTACAGCATGGAAACTGCTTTGGTCGCACTGATGGATGATCTCTGGTGGGCCTGGGCTAAGGGTCCTTCCTCTAGCCTGGTGCTTCTTGACCTCAGCAGCTTTCGATACCATCGACCATGGTATCCTTCTGCGCCAGCTGGAGGGGTTAGGAGTGGGAGGCACTGTCCTACAGTGGTTCACCTCCTACCTCTCCGGTTGGTCACAGTCGGTATTAGCGGGGGGTCAGAGGTCGACCCATAGGTCCCTCCCTTGTGGAGTTCCTCAGGGGTCAGTCCTCTCCCCACTGCTATTTAATATCTACATGAAACAGCTGGGTGAGATCATCTGAGGGCACGGGGTGAGTTACCATCAGTACGCTGATGATGCTTAGCTATACATCTTCACCCCGTGTCCACTCAGTGAAGAGTGGAAGTAATGTGTCGGTATCTGGATGGGCGTTAACAAGCTCAGACTCAACTCTGACAAGACAGAATGGCTGTGGGTTTTGCCTCCCAAGGATAATTCCATCTGTCCGTCCATCATTTGGGGGGGACTTTTGCCCCCCTCAGAGAGAGTCCACAACTTGGGTGTCCTTCTCGATCCACAGCTGACCTTGGACCATCATCTTTCAGCTGTGGCGAGGGGGCGGTCGGCCATGTTCGCCTGGTGTGCCAGTTGCGGCCCTATCTGGACAGGGAGTCTCTACTCAGTCACTCATGCCCTTATCACCTCGAGGTTTGACTACTGCAATGCTCTTTACATGGGGCTACCTTTGAAGAGCGTTCTGAAACTACAGATCATGCAGAATGCAACTGCACAAGCAGTCATAGGCCTTCCTAGGTATGCCCATGTTTCTCCAGCACTCCGCAGGCTGCATTGGCTGACGATCGGCTGCTGAATGCAATTCAAAATGTTGGTTATTACCTATAAAGCCCTACATGGTTTTGGACCAGATTACTTATGGGACTGCCTTCTTCTGTATGAACGCCAGCGACCGGTTAGGTCCCACAGTCAGCCTTCTCCAGGTCCTGTCAACTAGACAGGACCTGGAATCAGCTCATACTGCCCTCACCCTCCTTGCCTTCCACAAGAGTCTAAAGACTCACTTGTGCCGACAGGCTTGGGGACACCACACATCAGCCCCTGCCGATGAATGGAATGCATGTTTGGTCTGTCAAAATGAGAGTGACTGGTTTTTTAATAAATTGGTTTTTAGATTGTTAGTTTTTAGTTTTAAATAATTGGATTTAGGTAATTTTGTATTGTTTGTTTTATATGTTGTAAAGTGCTCTGAGTCCTCCGAGAGGGGCAGCATATAAATCCAATAAATAAATAATAAACCTGACACCCAGATGTAGCCAGTCGGAATTGGACCTTGCTGAAGGACCAATATGGGCCTGGTTTTAATTTGAAACAATGAAATGAATGAGAAGATAATGGCCATTGACTGGATTTCAGAACAATACTTAAGAGGAAATTAAAACAGAACAGTTTCTTATTTCTTACCTGATTCCTACCAATTTAAAGTACCATGGGGCAGGAGCATTTTAATTAATTATTCCTGCTATTATAACTAAAGATGTACATTCCACAATTAAAATGCTTAAGAGATTATGTCACAGAGGCACATGGGGGCCCTACATGCCATTTTTGTGCTGATAAAAATGAGGATGGCGTTTATAAGTATTTATTGCATTTTAAACATCTTTTGTGATTGCCCGTTTTATTCATGGCATGGTTTTCTGCTTCTCTTCACAGGTACCATACCAGATACCCTAGCGACTCTGTGAGACCCATTTACAACAAGGGCAGAAAATGGTGCAAAGTTCCTATGCCTATATCTCACCCACTACTTAAAGATAATATTACCTATGGATCAAAGCCCCTTCGTTTTAACCACTGAAGAAGTGTGCGGCTTGAAGTAGACAGTGGTCATTCAAACCATCCTGTGTGCATCATCAATGTTTTGTAGAGTCTGGAAGAAACAAAATGGTTGCAGTTGTTGATGTTGTTTTGCTGGAGCCTGGGAAGGCCAGTTGAACCACCAAATTGTCGCCTCTATGGAGGCATATTTCATTTTTGTGTATATTCCAATTAAACACTTGAGATGAATTTTTTGTCATGAACTTTTTTTCAGTTACAGTGGTACCTCTACATAAGAACGCCTCTTCTTAAGAACCATTTTCTACTTAAGAACCCGAGCCCGGAAAAATTTCCCAGGAAATTTGAGAGTGGCACGAAAGCCCGGTGCGTGCTCCTCCTCGCCGCCTCAGAGTCCCCCTTAAAAGTTTTGGATTTTTTTTTATTCACCTCACCTTCTTCCTTCGGCAGTGACTATCCTCCTCCTCTTCTTCCTCCTCCTCCTCCCACCCAAATTCCAGGATTTTATTTTTTTCCTAATGGGTTTGCACGCATTGTTTTACATTGATTTCTGTTCTGTCTGAGTCCCCCCAGACGCCAACACCAACCAAAAAGAGTATCCAGACACACTGGTAAAAAGCAAAGGCAGTTTATATACTGGAAAGCAAACACAGGTAACAAAAACTGTTCTTACAGACAGGAACACGATGCAGTTTCACAGAGGTTTCACGACGGCCAGGCAATAAAACAGGATTCTTGCTGGCAAAAACAACTCTGGAGATAATAAAACCCACGCCTCCCCCAAGTCTTCCAGGCTTCTAGGCCACAAGCCAAGATCAGAGACGCCAAGAATCGAAGCAAGGTCACAGGACTCCCAGTTGATAACTCTCCACGAGACTGTAAGGGCGGGCCTGCCTTTTCAACCCTGCTGAGGAGAACCACACCCAAACCCAGCTGTTGCCAATTCAGGGATGGAAATATCTTTCTAATTGACCCCTTTGAGCTGCACGTCTCTGCCGCATGTCTATTATAGCCTGTGCGTCTTCATCCAATGAATCCAGGCTACTAGCTGGGGAGAGGGGCCCCCCCGGGGGTCTCAGGCTGCTCTCCCTCCTCCTCCTGACGTTCCTCTCCCCCGTCTGCCTGGTCCTCCCCCTCCTGGTCACTGTCCTCCTCCTCTGGGCATGGATCCGGCAGAGCTCCAGCCGGTCCCTGAGGAGCCTCAGGCTGAATCACAACAATTTCTATGGGAAAAATTGCTTCTTCTTAAGAACATTTCTACTTAAGAACCTGGTCATAGAACGAATTAAGTTCTTAAGTAGAGGTACCACTGTATTTCAATAGCCGGTATGCTTTGCATCCTATACTACCCTAAATGAATAGCTGAAGAATACAATCATATAATAAGATTTGGAAGAGTTCTTTTTAAAAAAAAAAAATCATACAGTCCAGATCCCTGCCCAATACAAGAATCACCAATGCTAAAATATCTCCAGAATTATGTCCACTATCTCTTTAAGTAGTCTATTGTTGAATAGCATAACATTAAATTTTCCTGTCCAATCACAATCTGCTTCTTTGTAATTTAAATACCATATTTTGCGCTCCGTAAGACATACTTCCCCCCCTCAAGAGTGGGTGGATATGGCTGTGTGTCTTATAGAGCAAATATCGCAACTGGGCAACAGCGGTGAGGTCCTTTTACAGTGCTGAACCCCACCAGAGTGCAGGAGTCAATAGGCTCACTATCTCTGGTTCTCTCATGCTCCACCTCTTGTTTTCACTACTGCTGCTCCATATTCGGTACTCAGTATTCACAGTGAGATGGTGTTCCACATTTGTTCAACTCTGACCTACACAGATCGGAACAAAGGAAGTATCCACGCGCTGAGATTTCGAATCAAACACTTTTATATAAAAAGCAAGATTTTATACAAGCAAATTCAAGCCCTTCAGTCCATTTTGGCAGCTTTCCCTGTCAAATTGGCTAAGAGATAAAAGTCCAGGCAGATACCGAGAATCAACGCTAATTAACACATTCCTCAGTGAGATCATGTTTTTTCAATCACACATACGATTCTCCAGGTTTTGCTCAAACAGCTGCATCTCTGCCTGATGAAGTTAGAAGAATAATAGCAGGTTGCCAGCAAGGCATTTCTGGAACCCCAAATCTAGGACTGCCACCATTACAAACATTGGAACACCACACCCCTTTACCCAGAAATCTTCCTTTATATACTATCTGGGTGTGATCAACTATTTCCTAGAGATATAGCTGGCTAGACTTTCTTTCATAGGCTCACTTTCTGAACTTTTTCCCGTAAAAATATTCCTGTCTGCTTTTTGATCTTCTGATCCGGGCATCTAATAGGGGCTCCTGATCTCCCATATGTTTCTTCTCCTCTGACTCAAGATATTACCATCATTGGGGTTTCTACAGTCTCTAGAGGTTTCTTAGGTTCCAACTCTCCCTCACTCTCACTATCTGACTCAGTTGTCCAGAACACTGGTGTAGGGTACCAAGACAGCCCCGATTCATCCTCCTCAGAATCTGTGACTAACTTACCTGGTTGTGGACCACTCACAACAACATTCCTTTTGTTTTTCTTGTTTTGTTCCTCTAAACCTAGATATAGAACCAGGGTGGCGTAGCAGGTAGAGTGCTGTACTGCAGGCCACTGAAGCTGAATGTAGATCTGTAGGTCAGTGGTTCAAATCTCATCACCAGCTCAAGGTTGACTCAGCCTACCATCCTTCCGAGGTGGGTAAAACGAGAACCCGGATTGTGAGGGCAATGTGCTGGCTCTGTTAAAAAGTGCTATTGCTAACATGTTGTAAGCTGCCCTGAGTCAGGAGAAGGGCGGCATAAAAATCAAATAAATATGTCTTGAGGGGTGTTTTATAGTGTGAAAAATACGGTAATTGTTTTTCATCTCATCTAAGATTTTCCTTCCTTACAGATCCTTCATTATCTAGTTACTGTCCACTGGAAACACACTACATTGTTATTCCTAAATATATACGTCAAAAATTGGGTGCAATATCCTCAGTGTTGTCTGGCAAATCTATTTTGCCTCTCTATTTTATGGATGCAGCTAAGGATTGCACTTAGGTTTTTTGGAACTATTCCGCAGGAGTCCCATATTCTTTTTGTATATACCCCTAACCCGTATACTTTTCCACTCCCAACTCTCTGTTCAGATCTTCGATATGTTGTGTGTACATGCACTATTGTAAATGTCTATAGAGATTCTCAATTATCCAGGTCATGGTTGTCCCAAAGGAGCTTTTTCAAAAGGCAACTGAACTTCCTTGTTTTTCCTTGAAGACATTTCGCTTCTCATCCAAGAAACTTCTTCAGATCTGACTGAATGGTGGAGAGTGGAAGGATTTATATTCCTTGCAGTTGTCTGGTCTTTCTGAGAGTCATTGAGGCCAACTGGAGATTTATCTTTGCCCTCAAAGTCACCTGAACAATGCAAATGGGTGTGAAACGATTTCAACTACTCTCAGAAACTGAACTTTGTTTTTAAAATATGGATCACAAGGAGGTAGCCGGATTTCACATTGATTTATTAAATCAAAAATATAGACATTATAAGTACAAAATCATTGCAACATTAGGACATAACTTCCTTAATTTTCTTGTGTTTGTGATCTTCACAACATGAAAGGTAAGTCAATGTTCTTCTCTCCATTGCCAAAATAGATATAACCATGCTGTTTAGTATTAGGAAGATGATAGAATGTGAGTCCAGGCCAGAGTAGACTTCGCAGCACTACTATTCTGCCTCCTCTCTCTACTTGGATGCTCCAGGATCCTATAGAAAAAACAAATGTTTACAAATATCACCATATACAATGAGATCACAGATACTTTTAACAGAAAAACAGCAATAGAGGAATTAGGAGCAGCAAACATTTATAATTCGTTCCACCCAATCTATGTTCAGTAATTTCTTGAGAAATTGCAGCAATCTTTCCGGTATAAAATGCAACATCTCCCCATCATTCCTGTGTGTTGCTCACATATGAGAAATGAAATAAATACAATATTCCTGTGAGTCATCTTAATCCTCATCCAGTTCTTCCTATCAGATTTGAGGCTTTAAAAATATCTATTATGTATGTCTATTCAAACTACCATGAACAGTATCTTCATCTAGCTCCTAAAATAAATCTAGTAATATCTACAAAGGTCTCCCCTACTCCAATAATAATTTCCCTCTTTGTGGATATTTTACATTTGTTTAATTATGCAAAATTAGTTACCTCCTTTTCTAATAATGGCAATGCCTTCTTAAATTTGTAGTCCCCCCAAAGCAAGAATTCATAAGTATTGAATATCATACTACTGTGTTTTGAATTGTGATGAGATATTATTATTCTAAGGGTAAAATTAGTGCTTCAATTCCCGAAAAGCAAAAGCAAGACAAAGAAACAGCAGAGAGTGAGTTACAAAGCCTCCATTAGTTTACAGAACAATTCATTTTCCTTGGTGTCTTATGTGGTTCCAACTCTGAAGAAAAGGAGCATTAACATAGTAAAAGGATTACAGTAGTTTCAATGTTAATTATGCTTTGGTGATGCCAAGAGTATTAAAATATAATTCAAACCTAGACTGGTCAATGGGTTTTGAACTAATAACCAGAGAACTATGGGAGTTTTAAAAAGAGTATTACAAGTGGATATGCTTAATCCAAAGAAACCTGACAACCCTGGACAATAATTCCAATAAATAATAGAAATATTCAATATGCAAATGTTCAGGTAGTTCCTAGAAAATGAACTATAGATATCTTAATACAAAGCTATTCTTGTGGCAAATGTGTGCTTTCTGAATTCCATATCAAAATGAGTGTTCAAGAATCTATATTAGATACCATAATACTGAATACATAAACAATACTGATCACTATACTGTAAGTCTGGTGTTAAGATAATAATTTACTCAATGAAATCAATGGTACTCTTTTGAATACTTCAGTGACACACTATTATTTCCTGAAAGTTGAGCTGACCAGTGCCTCCAATTCAACCTACAATAATGATCTGTGTGTGTCCCCCCCCCCCCCCCCATTTAATTTCCACCACATACTCTCCCTGGGATATCCTCTTTGGGACTGCCATTAAAGGCCATTCACAAATTACAGCTGGTGAACAGAGCAGCTGCTTCCTTTATAAGAAGAAAACTACATACAAGCCCAACTTTTTTTACCCAGTTCCTGCCAAACAACTGTCAGATCCACTGTTTCTCCTTTGTTAAACTTGAAGCAGCAAAATCAAAGCCTCATCTAATCCACAATTGAACATTACCTATTTTTGTTAGCAAGCAACCCAAACCATTCACATAATCGAATTCAAAGTGGAATTTAATGAAATTTTAATTATATTTTATCAAGGAAGGAGATGCAGTTTCCTTTAAAAAAAAATCAGTCATTCCATTTAAATATAAATTGTGTACAAAGAAAGGTAATTTTCATAGGTATTTTTAAAGATAGCTGCGATAATGCTTTCTACTTAATTGTTGACAGTAATGGCTTGCTCCCAGTTCAGCTTGGTTTGGCGAACCATAGCAGTGGCAGCAGGAGGCTCCGCCCACTTGCCCGGGACTCTTCTGAGCATGTGTAGAAGCAGTGCACGCTCAAGCGCATGCACAAACCAGTAGCAACAGGTTTTTAAAACCCACTAATGTTTGTTGCCAGCATCTAACCATCATCAGGAAGCAAATGAGAAGCAACATTAATGGAGGAAAAACTTTTTCAGAACATTGATAAATCAAGACTGTAAACGAAACAAATACAGTGGTACCTCATGATACGAACGCCTCACCATACAAACAACCCGAGATACGAACCCGGGGTTCAGAATTTTTTTGCCTCTTCTTACGAACGTTTTCCGTCTTACGAACCCGCTCCTGCCGCTGAGAAGCCCCGCCGCCCAGCTGTCGCTTTTTGAAACAGCCGGGGGGCTTCTCGGCGTCCGCCTGAACCCAAACGCCAAACCCGAACTTCCGGGTTCGGCATTCGGGAGGCCGCTGAGAAGCCCCCCGGCTGTTTCAAAAGACGACAGCCGGGCAGCGGGGCTTCTCGGCGGCCTCCCAAACGCCGAACCCGTAAGTTTGACAAAAGTTCAGGTTCGGGAGGCTGCTGAGAAGCCCCGCCACTCAGCTGTCACCTTTTCAAACAGCCGGGGGGCTTTTCAGCGTTCTCCTGAACCCAAACGCCAAACCCGAACTTCCAGGTTCGGCGTTCGAGAGGCCGCTGAGAAGCCCCCCGGCTGTTTCAAAAGATGACAGCCGGGCAGCGGGGCTTCTTGGCGGCCTCCTGAACGCCGAACCCGGAAGTTTGGCAAAAGTGCACCAGAAGGCCAGACAAGGAGCAACGGTTGGAAGCTGACCAAGGAGAGATTCACCCTGGAAATAAAGAACTTTCTGACAGTGAGAATGATCAACCAGTGGAACGGCTTGCCTGTGGAGGTTGTGAGAGCACCAACACTAGAGACATTCAAGAAGAGATTGGACTGCCATTTGTCTAGAGTGGCATAGAGTCTCCTGCACCAGTAGGGGGTTGGACTAGATGACTTACAAGGTCCCTTCCAAGTCTAATAATAAACAAAACAAAAACATCTACATGATAAACTGTCTTTGGCTCAATCCTGACAAGATGGAACAGCTCTAGAGGTTCGGTCCCCCAAGCCCTGCCTGACTTCTTATCTTTGACTCTAGGTGAAGTTGCACAGATGCACTGATCTGCAGGTCTTCTCTGCCTACTGTGCCTTTCCCTGGATTGGAGGCCCTGCTCATGGTTACTCATGCCTTAGTCACCTCCCCATTGGATTATTGCAATGTATTTTATATGGGCTGTCCTTGAAGACCACTCAGAAATTGTAACTGACCCAGAAGCACACATAGTATGAGGTGCCCATTGGTTCATCCAGGTTACACTTCTACAGTGGTACCTCTACTTATGAACTTAATTCGTTCCATGACCAGGTTCTTAAGTAGAAAAGTTTGTAAGAAGCAGCAATTTTCCCCAAAGGAATCAATGTAAAAGCAAATAATGTGTTCGATTGGGGAAACCACAGGGAGAGTGGAGGCCCTGTTTCCTCCCAAGAGATTCCTAGAGAGGCCCCATGGAGGCTTCTCCCCACTTTTTCCGGCCCTGTTTCCTCCCAGGAGATTCCTAGAGAGGCCCCACGGAGGCTTCTCCTTGCCTTTTCCGGCCCTGTTTCCTCCCAGGAGATTCCTAGAGAGGCCCCACAGAGGCTTCTCCCTGCCTTTTCCAGTTACACTTTCGGAGGCTCGGGTTTGTAAATGGAAAATGGTTCTTGAGAAGAGGCAAAAAAATCTTGGAACACCTGGTTCTTATCTAGAAAAGTTCATAAGTAGAGGCATTCTTAGGTAGAGGTACCACTGTATTTTCAAAAGGCTGAACTGGCTGCCAGTTCTCTTCTGGGTGCAATTTAGGGTGCTAGTTATCACCTTTAAAGGACCTGGTTATTTGCAGGGCTGCCTTTTCCTAATAATATCTGTTCATCCCACTAGAACTGATATGGATGAGAGAAAGTAACTGGCTCAAAATCACCCATCTAGCTTTGTGCCTAAGACGAGACTAGAATTCACAGTCTCCCAGCTTCTAGCCTGATGCTTTATCTACTACAACAAAATTGCTTTCCATGTACTGTGGCAAATGTTAATGCCTGCTACCCTCTTTTAATTACTGTACTAGCTTAGTTAATTGAGCAAGTCTGATATGTTTATAAATAAAACGGGCACTTCCTACCTCAATTGTCAATATTGAAGTTTTTATCTTCAGTGGATGGAGGGAAGCAGTAGTAAGAAGACAAATCTTCGAGTAGCTGACGGGACACCTCAGCTGCATTATGTCAGCTATTCATGAAAGAGGCTTTGCCTCTTTATTATTTTTATTTTTTATTATTTTTAAAATAATAAAGAAAATTTGCTTTTCAAGCCGCACTTGGCAGAGCTCAACTTAATGTTGCCTCATTTAAAAAAAAAAAATGGCCTGACCAAGCTCCAAAAGAGAAAAGAGATGTGGGAGGAAAGAGCCTGGGAAAATTATCCTTTGGATAAAGATTGTGAACTTCCGATTCCCCCTCTGGAGCAGGCTACAGTCTTCACCCTGCCAAATAAGAGTGGGAATGCTAGGGAGGTGCCTACAATTTTCCAAACAAGACACTGCTTGGAATGTTTTTTTGCTCAGCCAACCACTGCCTTTTTGATGGACCATCCGTCAGAAACCATCTACCTCCCTTTCAGCTTATGCTTTTTGTCTAGACTGTCACCAAATTCATATTTCACCCTCATGTCTGCCTGGTCTCTGGCCTGAAACATCTACTGTAAGTTACATAGTTATGGAGATTATTTTTAAAACTAATGTTAAACTGGGAAGCCCTTGAAACAACAGAGAGCTGGTCCACTTCAAATCCATTCTTCCAAAACACTGCTGCTTTGGATGCATTTCAAAGTTTATCTGGTGTGATGCCTGGCAGGAAAGCAAGAAAGTCATCATTGAGTAAAATCTTATGGTCCCAAAAGTTAGTATCGGGATAATAAAAACAAGAACACCTGACTCAAAAGTGATTGCAATTAAGAGAGTAGCAGAATTATACTAACACACATTTATGATGCATATAAAATTGACTAAGTTCCTAGACATTTGTGTCTTTTATTGGTAATCACTTCCCAGATGTTAGAATTTCAACAGAACTACATTAGTTTATTTCTGTAGCATTCATATATGAAGTTTCATTTAGATTTTATAGTGATTGTATCTTTCCCTATATATTGCGCATAGCAATAGCATTTATTTTATTTATTACTTAGATTTGTATGCCGCCCCTCTCCGAAGACTCAGGGCGGCTCACAACACGTGGAAACAAATCATAAATAATCTGACAGATTTAAAATATTTAAAGATTTAAAAAAGACCCCATATAATAACAGACGTACACACAAGCATGCCATATATAAATTAAACATGCCCAGGGGGAGATGTTTCAGTTCCCCCATGCCTGACGGCAAAGGTGGGTTTTAAGGAGTTTACGGAAGGCAGGAAGAGTAGGGGCAGTTCTAATCTCCGGGGGGAGTTGGTTCCAGAGGGCCGGTGCCGCCACAGAGAAGGCTCTTCCCCTGGGGCCCGCCAACAGACATTGTTTAGTTGATGGGACCTGGAGAAGGCCCACTCTATGGGACCTAATCGGTCGCTGGGATTCGTGCGGCAGGAGGCGGTCTTGGATTTAGACTCTCGTCACCGGCTCAAGGTTGACTCAGCCTTCCATCCTTCTGAGGTGGGTAAAATGAGGACCCAGATTGTGGGGGCAATATGCTGGCTCTGTGAAAAAGTGCTATTGCTAACATGTTGTAAGCCGCCCTGAATCTAAGGAGAAGGGTGACATAAAAATTAAATACATACATACATACATACATACATACATACATACATACATACATACATACCATTTCACAGTGCTTTGCAGCCCTCTCTAAGCAGTTTATATCTTACCAATTCCAGAAGGATGGAAACATAGAAACAGAAGATTGATG
Source organism: Erythrolamprus reginae (assembly GCF_031021105.1). Classification (NCBI taxonomy): domain Eukaryota; kingdom Metazoa; phylum Chordata; class Lepidosauria; order Squamata; family Dipsadidae; genus Erythrolamprus; species Erythrolamprus reginae. The sequence goes on along the minus strand of NC_091950.1, from coordinate 347,232,285 downwards.
GAAGAAAAAGACATCATGGTCCATCTAGTCTGCCCTTATACTATTTCCTGTATTTTATCTTAGGATGGATATATGTTTATCCCAGGCATGTTTAATTTCAGTTACTGTGGATTTACCAACCACCTCTGCTAGAAGTTGGTTCCAAGCATCTACTACTCTTTCAGTAAAATAATATTTTCTCACGTTGCTTCTGATCTTTCCCCCAACCAACCTCAGGTGGTGCCCCCTTCTTCTTGTGTTCACTTTCCTATTAAAAGCATTTCCCTCCTGAACCTTATTTAACCCTTTACCATATTTAAATGTTTCAATCGTGTTCCCCCTTTCCCTTCTGTCCTCCAGACTACAGTATACAGATTGAGTTCATTAAGTCTTTCCTGATAAGTTTTATGCTTAAGACCTTCCACCATTTTTGTAGCCCGTCTTTGGACATGTACAATTTTATCCATATCTTTTTGTAGGTGAGGTCTCCAGAACTGAACACTGGATTCCAAATGTGGTCTCACCAGAGCTCTATACCAGCGCTCTGGAAGGCTGAGCCAATCTTGTGGCGGTCAGGACTGCTGGCAATTTTGCATTCTAACCTCTGTACTACCATGGCTCTATAGCTATCATTATAGTATCAAATATAGTATCAATATTATACAACTGTAGTATAGTTTTCCCAAAGCTTATGCAGTTTGTACAGATTTAACTGGAAGGACAATCCATGCTATCGATTTCATGGTGCTTAATATAATGCATTATTAACATCATTCTCCCACAGATGAGATTAGCCCTGACTTAGTGGCATTTAGAAAATCCATGAAAAAATGGTTCTTCCAGTACATTTCTTGACCGAGCCCACAAGATTGTTAACGTTGGATGTAGGATGTTCTCCATTCCAGTTACTCTTATTTATATTTGTGCTTAACTGCTTTGTTTTAATTGGCTGTCTTACTGTACGCCATCCAGAGTCACATTTGTGAGACAGGTATATAAGTCTGATAAATAATATCATAGAATTAAAATTATTTATGCCTTTCAAAACATACCTCAATTTATTTTTACATTTGATTATCAGTAGTGAAATGAAAAGCTTAGTTTAATAATCACATTCTTAAAAGTTGCTTCATATAACCGCAAAAATCTCACTTGTCTATGATATTTCTTTGCTAAAAACAGGCTAACTAAATCTATTTTGTATTCATTGTACATGTCACTAAGGACCACTAAATAAACTACGGTAGTACCAATCTATAAAAATGCTTCCAAGAGAAATTCTTGGATAAATACTTTAGCCTCCTAACTGCCATGATAAGAAAGCATTCATCTAATAACTTTTTTTATCTATGAAGATCTTCTCTGAACTTTTCTCTAAATTATTCCCAAGGGACAAATTGTGCTTGTCCTTGAGAAGTGATAAATCATAGTCAGTACCTATCCTTGTACCCACAGCATGAACTGTAGCAGGACTGAAAATGCAGTCCTGAGATATAGCACTTTTGGAGAAGGGACTCGATGGATAAGTACTGAACTTTACCAGTTAGCAGAATATTCTTCTCCAGCTTCTAATGTTAATGTCAGAAAAAAGAAAGGAGCCCCAAAAGTATTGCATGCTTTCATTGTCAAGATGGACAGCTGACTAAAACCATATTTCCCCCATTTGCATGACAGTGGTAATTATGTGGCAAAGGTAGTTTATTTCCCAATACTATTTCTTGCTAAAGCATATTCAATTTGGAGTTTAGCTCTGAGTTCTTATCTCATCCTAACATGTAAATATTTTAGACAATGAATACAGTTGTGCACATTTTGCAGGCCTTTTAAGGTTCATGACTTTAAAACTATGAACCCTGAGTTGCAATTTTGTGACTGTTTATCTAATTCAGGGGGGAAACATAACAACATTAAAAGACGTAAGATTTTTAGTCATGGAGCAGTCTGTGCTAATAAAATAGTACAGATTCTAGTCTATTAATTATTCCATTTTTTATTTTTAAAAGACATTCAGAACAAAAAGTTTTCCAAGTAATCATTAAGATTTCAGTCATAAGTTCTGAGGGCCATTAAATTACATGGCCCTTTCTTCTTGGTCCTATGCTTCTGCGGGATTTTAATAGAGACAGCAAAGGAAGTTGCTATAGAAACATGTTTGGAACATGCTAGGCAGCACGTAGCATCTACCTGGAAAGCCCCTGGAGTGATATATCATCTTCACAGTTCTTCAAATCCTATTGATCAAGCAAAATAAAATGGAAATAGTCTTTTGTCTCATTCATTATATCAAATGAAATTGGGCCTCTTTTAAACGTTACTTCTATGCCACCCTGAGTCCTCCGGGACTGGGCAGCATAGAACTCAAATAAAATAAATAAATACTGTCAGTTTCCAAACTGAAGTCAATTTTTCAAATTTGTACCCTTCGTTAAAAGATTCATCAGCTGATCAAAGAAACAATGACGTGCTTTGTTTCAGCATTATGACTCTTCTTGCTTTTTCTGCTTTTATATATTCTTTGTTTTCACAGTAATAACTATTTCAGCAACAATAATAATAGCTTTTGGTATTTTTGGCATTTCTTAAATCAAGTTAAAATATTTATCTTTTACAAATGTTACAGTCACCTCATGTCTTGATTTGATTATTGGTTTTGACTTAAGAAAAACAGTAATTAGGAGTTCCATTATGATTAAAAGACTGTTCTGAATAGCCTGTCCCAAAATAAAGTAAGCTATTCTAAGAATGTATCCATCGGACAATTTCTAAACGGATCCACAAACACAATAAACCAAAATAAATATATTAATAATAAATACAGAAACCATATCATAAATTACTATAAAAGAAAATAATAGGTTTATGATAATAGATTTTAAATTAATGCCCTTCTGAACAGCTTTGTTCAACAATTCAAAGTGTTGGTTATGACCTATAAAGCCCTTCATGGCACCGGACCAGAATATCTTTGGGACCGCCTCCTGCCGCACGAATCCCAGCGACCGGTTAGGTCCCACAGAGTTGGCCTTCTCCGGATCCCGTCGACTAAACAATGTCGTCTGGCGGGACCCAGGGGAAGAGCCTTCTCTGTGGGGGCCCCGACCCTCTGGAACCAGCTCCCCCCTGAGATTAGGATTGCCCCCACCCTCCCTGCCTTTCGTAAACTCCTTAAGACCCACCTTTGCCGTCAGGCATGGGGGAACTAAAACACCTCCCCCTTGCCCATGTTGTTTTGTTGATTGATTGACTGTGTGCCTGTTTTTTATATATACTGTTTTTATGAGATTATTAATTTAAATTGTAACTAGATGGGTGGGCATTGGATTTGGTATTATGTACTGTACTGTTTTTTATTATTGTTGTGAGCCGCCCCGAGTTTGCGGAGAGGGGCGGCATATAAATCCAATACAGTAAACCTAAACCTAAAGCATTCCTAAACATCAGTCGTGATGGAACTATTCTGATGTCTAGTTGATATACAGAATAAGACCCACTGATGACAAAGTTTTCTCACATTCCTCCAAATCCCAGATATGAAAGTAACTCTATGCATCTCTGCATAAAACTCAGGCACTGGAAAAATAGTATTTATTTGAAATGGATGATCTGAGGATTCCTACGTGCCAATCCATGTCAAAACCACAGTGGTAGTTGCATAATATTAGAGTTTGTTATCCTTCTTTCTAGCTGCTATCTCCTCCTTTTCCATTTCTGGTAGCCTTACACTCCAATAAATCTATACTACTATACCTGTACAATAGAGAACTTGTTAATTTGATCCACATAAAACGGGTTGCAACCTTCTTCTGCATAGGGGGCCAGAGGCCATGTCTGTGGGTAGATGATAGGCCCATCTCTCTCCTTCTGTCTCTCTCTCTCTCTCTCTCTCTCTCTCTCTCTCTCTCTCTCTCTCTCTCTCTCTCTCTCTCTCTCTCTCCCTCTCCCTCCCTCCCTCCCTTCTTTTCCCTCATCTTCTCCATTCCTCCCTCCCTCTCCTTCTACTTCTCCATCTCCATTTCCATCTCTACCACCACCATCTCTAATACACTGGCACTTGGAAGGATTTGTGGAAGAAACCATCAATATTCTATTAGGGGGGAAAAGGGAGATTGACCAAAGAGGAAAATGAGGGCATGATCCACAACATCCTGGGAATAGAAATGCATCTGTTCCCAACCAAAAGATTGGGAAAGAAGAGAACCATGAGGAGGAAGAGATCTAAGTAACCAAAGGTATGTTATAAAATAGTTTTTATTTATTTTGTCAGACATATGTAACATAACAGATAATAGTATAAACATGATTTTGAATGCATGAAAAGGATAGAAATACAAAAGGACATTAGGACAGGGACGGTAGGCACGTTGGTGCTCTTATACAGGCCCTTTACAGATCTCTTAGGAATGGCTTGAGGTCAATAGTAGACAATATAAATACACGCATACTCTTAACATGATCCAAATAATGCACGTCTATATCAGGCCTGAGACAGAGTTATAAAATGGAAATCCTTTTTAGGACTACCGTGGCTCAGAAAGATATGCTACTGTATTTCTTTTTGGAGCTATGAGCCAGATCTACCCTTTGGGCCATAGTCTGCTGACCTCTGATGTAAAGCTTCTGAAATTCTTGATTTTTTTCATCCCTTATCTGCTTTTTTCCCAAACCATGAATATACAACAATATATAGGCTTCACTATATTTCTTTCAACCATAAGAAAATAAATTGGAATTTTTCCTTCCTATTTTAAATAAACCACAACTCCCATTGTCACCTTAAAAAAAGAGAACTAATCTATTTAAATTAGGTATAGATTCCCAGCAATATTAGGATTACATGTACTCCTTCTAAGAAAAAATCTGCAAATTATCCATTCAGACAATGTCCATTTTATGGCAGCCTTTT